>NW_023605277.1:0-25893 GCF_014898055.3 Talpa occidentalis
ATTTTATATAAATCATTTGCGATACAAGTAAAAGAAGAAAATCTGACTGGCTTCAATTTGTGAGTCCATATGTTGTTAATATCCAAACTAGGCAAGGACATTATAAACAGAAAAAACTACAGAACCATTTCTATATGAACATAAAAATAAAATCCTAAATAAATTTTTACAAATTGAATTCATCATTGCATTAAAAATACACACACCATCATCTTTAAGTAGTGTTTATTCCTACCCTGTAAAACTGTTTCAATATCAGAAAAATCTATCAATTGTATTATCACACAGGGAAGTCACACATGTAAGAAAAAAGTAGTAATATTGACATATTTATTTATATATTTATCTAACAAATATTGATTTTCACCTACTATGTGTTAGGCATTTCCCCATACAAAGGGGATAAAACAAAGAAATAAAGAAAAAAGTCTGTGCCTCATGGGATTTTACATTCAAGTTGATGAATTAGAAAATAATCAAATAATCCAATATTGAACTATATAACATCATGATGTAATAATTGTTATGAAGTAAAGCAAAATAGGATGATGAAATGACACATGTATTTGAGCAGATATATGGATGAAGCAAGGAAGTGAGACAAACAAAAGTTTTAGTGAGATAGTGCATTAGGCAGAGAGAACTGTGACTATAAAAATAAGCATTTGTTTGGATCAAGGTTCAAGAAGGAACATTTAGGAATATGCTTGGCAGTTGCAAGGAGTAACAAGGTGGATGGAAGTGTTGAGCAAAAGATAGAACACAAGATTGGAGAGATTGTAGGAGGCAGATCATAGATGGTTTTGTATTCTAAAATAAGGACTTTGGATTTTATTCTAAAAAAGGTGATGGTAAAACCTTGGAGAATGTTCAGAAGAGGAATGACAGGCTCTGGTTTGTGTTTTAAATAACCACCTGGCTAACAAGTAGAGATTAATGTATATTAGGGAAAGCATGATAGATTTCAGAAAGAGTCAAAAGATTATTATTTAAGAGGACATGGTACTACCCCAGATAAATGACTTGTACTAAGGTAGTAACAGTGGTGAGGGTGATTAAATTTAGTCATGGACAAAATCTGGCAATAATTGTATTGATCAGAGTTTCCCAGAGAAACACTACCAGTAGATGGATGGGTGAGTGGATGGATGGATGGATAGATGGACAATAATGCAAGATTTGTTTGTGCAGTTTTAGAGACTGTCAAGTTTCAAGATCAGTAGTCACCGAGTTGATGAAGACCAGGATAGCTAATGATGCGGTTCTAGTCCAAGCCTGAAAACCTGAGAACCAGGAGAGCCAATGATATAGTTCAGGGCCACAGGCTGGCAGGCTAGATACCTAGAAAGAGGCCAGGTTTCAGTCTGAGTGTGAACACAGGGAAAAAACCCTGCTCCAACTCAAAGACAGTCAGGCAAGAGTTGTACAAATTATTTTAATCAGGGTTCAGAGAATTTAGCAAACTTCTGGTGTGAAAAGCATGTTTCCATAGGAGAAGAAAAAGTCTTAACTGAGTAAAATTTTAAAATTTAATTACTATTTGACTGCATAATTGAGACTTCAAAAGCTTGTGGATGTTTAGCCTTCAACTGATTGGAAAGGCCCACCCACATTAGGAAGAGCAATCTGTTTTACTTAATGTACTGACTGAAATATTAATCTCCTCCAGAAACCATATCACACATACCCAAATAAAGTTTTACCAAAATGTCTAGGCACTTCATGACCCAGGCAAATGTACACAAAAAATGAGTATGGCAAAATAGGAATAGTACTTAAGAAAGAATATCTATAAAAAACATACAGATATTGTACTTAAGTGTGAGATTTTAAAACGTGTTTCCATCAACAAGGCAAGAACATCACTATAACAACTTGTAGTAAACAACATATTGAAAGGTCTTATCCAATGTAATGTAAGAAAAAAAAAAGAGTAAGAGACTAAGATTTAAAAATGAAGCAGTAAAACTGCCCTTATTTGTAAACTATTTGTTTTGATTGATTTGAAACAAAGAAAATTTAAGAGCTTTCAAGCTACTAGAATTAATTAAAAAAAGTTCCATAAGTTGACTGTACTCAAATAAAAATACTATAATCATTGTTCTACAAAACAATGTTCTACAAAAGTTCTACAAAACAAATGTTCTACAAAACAATGTTCTACAAAAGTTCTACAAAACAATATCCAGTTCAAAATTTAAATCGAAAATATATATACATAATACCTAGGAATAAGAATAGTACACAATGGTTAAGATCTTTATCAAGAAAATAAAATATATTTGAAGAAGAAAAATGATTTTAATACAGAGATGCACTATCATCCAAGAGTAATAAAGATGTCAGTGTCTCTCCAAAATACTTTATATAAATTTAATAAAATTCTAACCAAAATCAAAAAGATACTTTATGGAACTTGACAAGCAAATCCTAAAATTAATATGGAAGCACAAAAAAATCAAGAATAGCAAAGACAAATTTGAAGAAGAATAAGGTGAGAGAAGAGAGATTTATCTGACCAAATATATCAAGAATTTATGGAGCAATAGAAAGTGAGACCATGTGGTATTGGCGTAGGAAGAGTCAAAAAAATCCCCAGGGAACACACTGGAGAGCCCAGAAGCAGATACTTGCAGATATGGAAACTTGAAATATGACCAAGGTGGAACTACATGTCAATGAGGAAAGGCTGGACTGTTCAGTAAATGGTACTGGGACACTGGTGAACCATATGGAAAAAATAAAAAAAAAATTGGATCCCATTCTCACACCATATACAAAAATAAATTCCAGATGGATTAGCTATTTGACAGTTAAAAGCAGCTTGGGTAGAAAATATGGGATATCTGCATAGATACTGAGTTTTGGAAATTTTCTTAGACAAGATACAATAGGTAGAGCAAAAGATTGATATGTTTGATGACACTTTGGTGAAACTGAAAACCTCTTATGTTCAACAAAGACACAAAACAAAGTACAAAAATAAACCACAGTCTGTGAAAAGATAGCTATAGCTCCAAAATGGCAAAGAATTTATTTTTTTCCTTTTCTTTCTTTTTTTCTTTTCTTAGCTGGATGAAAGAATGAAGCAAGTGGCAGCAAAATTTAAATGGGACAGCACCCAGAGTCATGGTTATAGAGTAACTGTAGTTCTCATATACTGCCAGTAAGCATTGTATTAGTAGCACTAGTTTGGAGAGCAATTTTGAAATATCTGGTAAAGCCTATGTTTCTGTCCATTTTAACAATTCCACTGCTAGCATATAATTTGGAGAAAATTTTCCACATGTGAAAGGAAATGGGAATAATAATATTTATTGCAGCCTGATTTCTAATTAAAATAGAAATGTCATTTACTAGGAACGTAGATTCATAAATTGTGATATAATCATGTAACAGACTAGCATATTGCTCTAGATACATGTGTTAAGATGAACTATTGAAAATGTAGGTTAAAAAAATGCAAGTTGCTGAATATATATCATTTTCCATTTTTATGTAAACTGTAAAAACCAGTAAATATTACCACACTATGTAGTGTTATCTACATTGATGGACAAACGACTATTGAGTGAAGATAAACATTAAGCACGGGAGTTTTAAACACAAAATCTGTGACTATCGTAGGAAGACACAGCTTGATCTCAAGACAATATTGAGATCAAGAAGGATTATGCCAATGACCTCAATGGTATCAAAGTTTCAAAAAAAAAAAAAAAAACAGAGCAAACTAGAGGGGAAGGGGTGGGGTGGGGAGCAAAGCTAGGGGGGGCCTAATGGACCGTGGTGGTGGGTTATGGGTGGTTTGGTGGTGGGTGTGGTGTGGCTACATGCACCTGAAAAGGTGTGATTCTATTCCCCTAAATCATATACAATATTGTAAACCTGTGTTAACTTCAATTTAAATTAAAAAAAAATTAGAGCAAGTGTTTGCACTTTGTTATGCTTTCAAAAAGCTGTGTGGTACCTGGGGTGCCAGGTGGTATTCATCTTTTTCTTTTCTCCAGAGAGGGCTCCTTACTTCCTACTACACTTTATTTTTTTTCATGAAAAATTTTTTTTTTTTTTTTAATACAAGAACTGGGTACAGGCCACAGGCATGGAAGGGTGAGAGGATTCACCAAAGACAGAGTGGGAACAGAACAGGCAGACTGACTGAAATACACTGCTGAGGGGAGCAGCGAGCACGACAGGAGAGGTCTGCCTCGCCATGTGGGAATCTCCCTGGCCAGCCAGGAATCAAACCCGTGCTGCAGAGGCTGCGGACAGCTTCACAGTGCCGCGCTCAACTCTCTGCGCCACTGGGGAGGCCCACTTCCTACTACAATTTATTAAATATAGTTTAATAAAAGCAATCACATCACAATGTGTAGGAAATGGGGCTGTCAAGTTTGCACACTACGTGGTAACAGGAAGCAGTATGTTCTCATCCCTATGCTCGGAATGTTCCAAAATATTTTAAAATATGTAATGAGGTAAAAAACAAAAAGAGCGAAATACCTAGAAGAATACATGACATCCTATTATTTTCTATTTTTATGCATTTTCAAGCATAACATACCTCTGCAAGAATAACCCCAAACTGATATTTGTATTGGGAGATGAGGATATGAGAGAGACACATTTACTATTCTTTTGTACTCATTGACTATATTATTTCTTTAAGAATGAAAAGAATATTTTAAAATTAAGTCTAAAAATCAGTTTTACTACATGCTTTCATTTTATACTCTTTCATCTGTCCTTGACCTAAAAGTCATTCCTTCTTAAAAATGAAAGTCATCTCTCTTTTTTCTCCACAATCTACTATATTTTGCCAATTTCATAAGTGATGGAAGTGTTTGAGTTGTATGTTCATCAATATTTGTGCAGTTATATAGTAAGTGGCATAGCTGTGACTTGAAATCAAGTTTTCTATCTCTTTCAGCTGTCAGCTTAATGTAGTGTGGATACATAGTGATACGCAGTGATAAACACCTGCAAAAAATACTGTTACAATGAGCTTTACTTCAATAAAAAAGTATATATCCACATATATGCATACTTGTGTAAACACACACACACACCCCATACCACCCTGAGATTTTTAAAGAATTAAGAGGTCTATTGGAAGGTTTTTGAAGCATACAAGACCATAGTCACACTTCTCAATGCAAATACCACAAACAATCTTTATGTTCTAGCCCCTGGCATTTTCCATAATTCCAATCTGGCATTTTGAAGTCCAGCACCATTTAATATCTGCCTTCTCGTCCTCAACATGTAAATAAATGAATTCTTCTCAAATGATTCTTTATATTTAGAATATAATTGTCTACTCTCCACCATATGTGTCTAGGGCAAATGTGAGAGTACTTTATGGAAGATGATTTGTCAGAAAATCAGAAATTCCAGCTCCCAAATTAAATATATTTAATTAAAATGATAAATTAGAAGTACTCAAGTCATAATACAGTTTCCTATAAAGACTGTCTTTCTCTTTGCTGAGGATAAATACAGAAGGTGGGGTTTCTACATAAAGGACAATAGAGAAATTTCAGTCTGAAAAGGTATGAGCTAGACACATTTCCCCTTCCCTCAACTTCTTAAGACAAGCTACGGCTTTCATAAAGTACAAACTTAAACTGGAATTCACTGACTTGGTTCTTTTCTCCCTTGTTTACTGGGTGGCATTGACTTCAGAAGCTTTATTAAAACAGTTGTGTCAGATGCCTTGATGAGTTAATGCTCAACTGGGTTTTAAAGTCTTAATTCTTCATTCAAATAGTAATTAAACTCCAAAGCTTAACTCAGTTAAGACTTTTTTCTTCCATTCTTGTCAAGGCAGAGGGTTCCTAAACTTTCTAAGCCCTGATTAAAATATTTTTTACAAGCGCAATATTCAATCACCTGATATTATTTAGTTGTTTTGGGGCTGTTTTTTTTTGTTTGTTTGTTTGCTTGATTTTAATCTCATGGTTAAAACTAAGCTGATAACAGCAAAAAATAATTTTTCATTTCTAATAATTTTACTCTACCAATTAATTTTATTGAAGATTTGTTTCATTACAAAAGTAATTCAAGCTTACTAGAAAATCTGGAAAATACAGAAAAGTAGAATGTGGAAAATAAATTTAAGATCCATAGTCCCCTCATTTAAAGATAGCCCCTATTTAAAATAAAGCTTTCCTTTATTTCCATTTAGTCGTCTCTGCACACAGTTTTTTGGTTTGAGTTTTACATCTTTATAACACACTGTAGTCAGCCTCAGCTTTTGTTTTGCTTTTAAGAGCGTGATACAAGCTAAGAAAAAATTTCAGGACAAGTAGGGCCGACCTAGTTTGTTTTAAGGCAGGATCAAATAAATCAAACTTGGGTTGCATTTTCCTTGGCATGATTCTTAATACGTTTCTTTAGTTCATTCTGATGTGGGGCTTAAGAGGCTGTTTGTTGTAGAAGAAAGCACAGGGACGTTGGAACCTCCCTAACCTACATTTAAATACTAGTTTCACCTCTTAGTAATTGTATGTCTTAGGAATATTCAATTAAAAAATATGTGCGTGGTCTATTTTTTTTTTTTTGTATGGCAGACACTATTATTCTATCTGAGGCAGTGCATTTAACCTCTGGGAACCCACGTACCTTATTACTTTGTGGAATGAGAGTGATGGACTCTTCCTTGCGGGGCAAGTAGGAGTACAAGAGGAACTGCATGGACAATGTGCGCCGCAAGTTCAAATCCACTGAATGGTGTTGATTAGTCACTTGAAAATGTCCTCACAGATTTTAAACATGCTAGCTAGTAATTGTTCAAATGAACACTACTGGTGACAGAAATAAAGGCAATTAACTCTAAAGGAGTTTATTTACTCTAAATTAACTCTTTTAAGTAAGTCAACAAAAGAGCTTCTGAAAGATTTCACACTAACCTCTGTTGTTCCAGAGGTCTGTAGAAGACCAGGAGGTTGATCCAAAAGAGGGAGAGGCGGAGAAGGAATGGGAGGAAGAAAAGGAAAAGGAGGAGGGAATGGTGGAGGGAGAGGAGAAAGGAGGAGAAAGGAATGGAGAAAGAGGAGGGAGAGGGAAGATTTGCCTGCAGGAAGACGACAAAGGCACTTATGGACAGATCTGAAGAAATACCAGTGTCTGCACAGAGCCGAAGGCTAGAAATCCTAAGAGAAGAATTCGGCAGTGAACTCAGAGGAGAAGGAAGTGGCATGGCTAATAGTTGTGGAAGTGAATTGGTTCCTCAGTGGATAGAGTGGCCCTTGAGATTGTATTCCAATATACAGGCCTTTTAGGAACAAAAGCAGACCACTAATTGCCTCTCATGACAAGGAAATCTGGACAAAGCTTGTATTACCTCAAGTGCATCGGGTTAACTGCCTTCCAGGAAGTCTGACACCAAGACAGTGTAATTCAGAGAATCCTAATGTTGGCCAAGCTTCACACTCCATTGCTTGCCGGCACCTAAGAGATTCTCTTGTAAAGAAAAAGAAGTTCAGAGCTGGTGAGGCAGGGGAGCAGCGGAACCCTCTCCCCCGCTGATGTGACAACTGTAGGAATGAAATAAGTAACCTCACTGCTCGGAGTGTCTTTTGTTCTTGTAAATAAACATCCACAAAAATGAAATGCACATTCTATAACAAAATTTATTTATTCAGCATTATTATTATTATTATTTTAAAGATTTATTTATTTATTTACACAAGCACTGGGTACAGTCAGAAGTGCGGGGGGTGGGGGGGTGGGTGAGAGAATTCACCAGAGCCAGAGCGGGGAGCAGAGCAGGCAGAAGGACCAAAGTACACTGCTGAGGGGAGCAGCGGGCGGCAGGAGAGGTCTGTATGCCATGTGGGACCCTCCTCCGACGGCCGGGGATCGAACTGGCGTTGCAGAGGCTGCAGGCAGCTTCGCAACCCAGTGCTCAACCTCTGTGCCACCGGGGAGGCTATTCAGCATTATTAAGCCGCACTAACTTGGAATTTAATTTTCTTTTGTTTCTAAATGAGAACATGTTAAAACGTTAAGTGTTAAGATGCATATAAGGCAAAAATGCTAACGAAAAGAATGAACCATGAACTTGGGTTTGGACAAAGGGCTGCAGGGACAGGTTCCTGTGGATCAGGCCGGACAGAGACATGTAGGCAGTTTCACCTCAGCGCTCTCCTCATTGAGGCCATGAGCTTTTTTTGTTAAAAAAAAAAAAAAAAAAAAAAGCAGTGACAAGTTTTTCAAAATAATTCTTGAAAGCTGCCTGTGGAACCCCTTGCCTAATGCTTTGGTTAATAAGTTTTGGTTTTATCCGTTTTAGAATCTCTAGCTTGTTAAATCAAAAGCATGGGCATGCTGATGGCATGAGGAGATAACTTTGTATTTCCTTTCGTTTCATTTTTGTCCCTCAGGAAGGCTTGACTCCATCTCCTGTAAAGTGTGTTCCAAAACTGTGATGTTTTCCTAATCACCTATATTCAGTACAACTTCTAACCCATATTAAATCTGGGTATTTTCTTTTTTCTGAAATGTGAACAGCTCTGTTTTTACTTAGAGAATTTTGAACTAAGGTCTCCATCCCATGTGTTGTAAGTTTTTTCTTTTCATGAAATTTGGAGAGGAACTAAAGAATCCATTGACAGTAAAAATACAAAATAGATATGCAAACTCTAAACAGTGAAGATAAACTGTGATTACTAAGAAAGTTACATCAAAACTAGAAAGCAATTTCTACATGAAACCAAAATGTTTTTGATGATATTTAAATACAAATATTTTAAATGAAATATATTAGGATTAAATATATGTATGTAATAATAACATTGCAGAGAAACAGATACAAGAAGCAGAGACTTTAACAGCAGTTCTTTGTGATGAACTATTTCTGTTTCCATGAAGAATGAGGCTTTAATTATCAAAGAAATGCTTAAAATGAATTATTACGTACATGTATTACTTAAAATAATCTATTGTGAATCCCGTGTATCAATCATTTAAGACCTTTGAAGCACATACTTTGACATCCTCAAAGAAATGGAAAAAAATCAAAATCAAGCCCCCAGGCACTAACAGTTACAGCGAAAGGTCAGGTTGAATTTTTTCCCATGTGAATTACGGTAAGAGAGGGTTTAGTTCTCTATTGAACAAAATGGATCTTTATTTTGATAGTTTTTGCCTTTAGAAAATTGGATGAAAACAATCAACTTAGAGTAGACTGGATTTCTTGCTCTAAGGGACAAATAAAAGCTTGATGGGACTTTTTCGTAGCTTGAAAAGTGCTGTGGAAATTCATACAGACAGGAGAGAATGCCAACTGGCTTGGTTGTGAGAATGCCAGCTTTGTTGAAAACATCCTCATATAGTGAAAATATCACGCCTTTAAATATCTCCCTCCCTCTTTTCAGCATATTGCAAGCATTTTGAGTATGGATTCCCCCCACCTCATTTTGCAAATAACAATTTATGAATAACATCACAAATACTATAGTTCTAAATTCCTTGGCTTGTTATAACTGGCACAACTTGTTTATTCTTCTTCCAAGAAATATTTTATGTCTAACCTTTTTTCATATTCTGGTGCACATGATAACAAAAGGGTCTCTAAGTACTTTTTGTGTTTTAGATTAGAAAAGAAAAAAAAAGATATCACACGTGATGTACAGTCCAAAATAAACAAAACTGCAATGTTTTCAAACATCTGGTTTGCTGTGCTTTTAAAGTGCTGGGACTTTATAGGAGATTCTTTTTTAAAGGACTTTAATGATGAAGTAAATTAAAGGAATAAAGGTTGCTATAATTAGAAACAAAACTTAACCTTTTTTGAACATTTATTTCTTTTTTAGTCATCTATGCTCAGCAATTTTTCCCTCTATCCTTATTTAGAAACTTGTGAATAGAAAGTTTTTATTTCAAATAGTTCCAAGTTTCTTCTTGGTTAATTAAAATGGTTTTAGATTGGAAACTAATTACAGAGCTTATTGAGCTAACAATGTTTAATTTTCAGTTGGAAAATAATGTCATTTGTCTTAGCTATTATGTGACCGAAAGAAGTAGCACAGACATTTTTCTTTATTTTGTTTCTAAAACATATTGCTGTTTTGATTATGAAGTGCTTAAAAAAGTGTTTCTTCCATTCACATAAGGAAAAAGTTGTACCCTACAACTTCAGGATTTAGAGATGGGTCTACTTTTAGCAGAATTAATTTTGCAACAAAAAATTAAAGTAATCCATATTGCATTGTGTAGATGAAAATAAAAGACATATATGTGTGTGTTAAGAGATTCCTCAAGTGACTTATTTTTAAAAATAATCACTGACTAACAGGACTATTTCTCTAATTATGGGTTATTGAGATTTTAGCTGCCAATTATGCTGGTTTTTTTTTTTTTTAATGTAGTTCTAATGTTGTGATAAGGCATTCAGTTGAGAAAAACTGAAACCTTTTTATCTTGTAGACACCTTATAGATGAATTACTATCATTAATCAAACAAGTCTAAAGTAAAAGTTAATACTATAACAAGTGTGTTCTTTGATCATAATTTACTATTAAATGCAGGAAAATTTTGTTAGCTTACAAACATGTTGGTAAGTTTTCTGGAGAATTTATCTTTGTATCCACTATAACACCTAGGTGCAGCCATGTATTGGGCTGTAGGAAAATTAATGATGCATTTTTGCTTGAAAAACAGAAAAAATACTTCATGATTTTTCCAACAACCCAATACATAATAGGTGCTCAATAAATAATTGTATTTTTGAAAGAATTTACAGGCCGGGGACCTCCCTGGTGGCCAAGGGATTAAGTCTTAGCACTATGAAGCCTATCCATAGCTACTGCAGCATAAGTTCTATCCCCAGCCAGGGAGCTGACCCACATGCCACAGCAGACCTCTCCTGTCTAGCCCACTGCTCCCTTTAGCAGTGTATTTTGGTTATCCACCTGTTCTGCATCCCACTCTGTGTCTGGTGAATCCTCTCTCACACACCCCTCCCCCGCCGACTGCACCTCTGGCCTATACCCCAGCTCTTGTATGCATAAATAAATAAATCTTTAAAAAATATATAGTCAATATCATTTCATGGAAAATGATCCCATGCAACTTCCCTGTGTACTTCCCAGAGAAAATTCTACTGAATAACTTTGTGTCTTCCTGGCCTTCTTTCAACCCTACACACTTCCGTTGGCAGCCTTCAATGTATATTTTTCTCCAGCGTCACTGTTTGTTAATTAATTCACTTATAATAAATGTGAATTAATTAACATTTATTTCTGCCACCATACTTACTTTCAATCCTAGTTCCTCTTTATTCAGGTAAGAATGATTTTTATCTTCTTTATATTATGAGCTAAAGGCCAGAAACTTTTACTTTGCTCTGCTTCATTAGCTCCATAGAAAAATTAAAGCAAGAATCTTCAAATGTGATAAAAGCAGCAAGGATGTATTTATACTCCTTTCTCTTAATATCTGATTTCTTTCAGAAATGATGTTAAATGTATAAAAGTACTGAACACCTGGCATCCTACCATTTTTTTAAAATTATATAGCACACTTCATTAGAAAAGACTCTAGAATTCTAAATTCTAAAATGCACACACTTCCAGAATTGGAATTCTGTGGTTATGGGAGAAGCTAGACAGCTGTCCCTTTCCTTCTGCACTGCTGTTTCTACACCAGTGGAACACCAAGCAATTCTCAAGGCTAAGAAGCTGAAACAAGAGCTGCCCCTTCCCACTTTGACCTTGAGGAGAAGCATAGCTGTGCTTGTTTTGTTTTTCACCTGTAGAAAGGCTGTCTCCATGCAGATTCTGGTTCCCTCTCTGCTAGTCTCAGTTCAGGAGGCTGGCATGTGCATTTGCGTGGACAAAAGAGGCTGGGCTGCATGGTCCGGTCATCTCAGGCTCACCTGTCCTTATTCTCAACAGTTCCCCACGAAGAATGGCCCTTCAGTAACCACAATCCCAACTACATACTGCTGTGGGAGAGGCCAACAGGTCAAGGAAGGAATAAGTAATTCAGAAGATGTTTCCAAGTCCACTTCCCTCCCCATCCTTGACTCACTGCATCCTACGGTATATCTTTCACTAGATGGAGCATCGTTCAAATGAAACTGCTAACCAAAGCATTCTCTGACCACCTACGGGCTCAGCTAGTTAGCTATGGGAATGCAATCTGAAAACATGAGTGCTCCCTGAGTGTTAATGGGACTGACTCAGGGAGGAAAGGGAACACACTCTACATGGATTCACAGCAGGGGGGGGGGGTGGGGAGGAAGCACATTTCCAGGTGACCATGTCTGAACCTGCACCTAGAAGCTAACTAAGGGTATTGAATTTAAGGTCATCTACCCTTGTCCCTCTGACTTTCTTCATTCGGGAAAACTGATTTCTTTTCTTTCTAAGTTTACAGAAAAATAGTTTGGAAAGTATAGACAGTTCCTACACACACATAGTTTTCCCTGGTAGTTATATTTTGTATAAATGTGGTATCTTTGTGACAATGAATGAACCAGTATTGATATTATTAACTGAAGTTTGTGGTTTATATTAGCATTCACTTCGTGATGTGCGTTGTATGTGTTTTCAGTGAGCCAAACCCAGGGGAAATGATGTTGAAAACACACAAGATATGAGGAAATAATGATTAAAGAGACCACCCACAGTCAGTTTTCAGAAGGCAGGAGACTTTCCATCACTCACCTATGCTGTGTGTAATTGAACATGCTCCAGTAGAGGTGAATGAGTGTGCATGTTATTCCAGTTCTACAAGAAAGACACAAATACTGATAGAAATATAAGAATATACTTATGGGTGCATGGGGTGATGCAAAATTTATTTCAAGCAAATGAGATAAACACCCCACATTTCAGTGTTTGAACTATGAGTTCATAAAGCCAAAGAAATCTTTGAGAAGAGAAAAGAAATATTCATTTAACCAGCATGCTGACTTTTTCATTTGATTAGTATTTTTCTACTTCAGAACCAGGTCACCTCTATCTAGGGGAAAGCCTTCATGTATTATTTCCTCCAGTGAAGCTTCCACTAGTAGTTTATTGTAATGATAAGTGAGGGATGGATTGTGAATGAAGAGTTCTCATTTCTTATCTAAGACCAAGTAGGGAGTTTACTTGCTATTAAGTAAAACAGAAAATTGAAGCCTATAATAATGAGATCACAAAATAGAGAATAATAGCCCAAGTACCAGTCTTCATTGAATCTGCATGTGTTATCAAATGTAAGAAAACACTATAAAAGAAAAAAAGTAGCCCTATTATAGTTTTAATAAGAATGTGATTTTGAGATTTCAAAATACCAAAAAAAAAAAAAAAAGAAAGAAAGAAAGATGTGCCTTCAATGTGTTGCTGAACGTAATGTAATACTTGTACTTGGAAGTACATGATTGACACATCAAATGAAGTTCAAGGGTAAACAAGTAGATTGACTAAAATGGTAATGGGAAATGAAAAGATTTAATGATACAGGGCTCAGAAAATGACAAAATTGCTGGTAAGGATGGAGAAGTATGGAAAGTGAACCACTGTTTTGAGTCATGGATTCTGATCTTATGCTGTACTTGTAATAGTGTGGAGTTAGAAGATTGGATTTTCCTTTGTTTCATGTGTTTATGTGGGTTTCTAAGGAAGATTGTAAATGTTTGGTGACTTTAAATGTGGAATGGTAGAAAACACACTAAATCTGGGATCAGAAGAGGGTTGTCTAAGACCTGACTGCCTCCCCAGCCCACAGACAATCCATTTCCTCTGTCAAAGTCTCCTCATCTGTGGAATGAGAATCTTTACTAAAATCGGGAATGTAAAAATTCTTAGGGAAGAGCCTTATAACATGGTTGCTGCTTCCTACTGCTATATAAGATATTAGAAGTAGAGCTAAAGAAAAATCTTGAGATCCACAGACCTGACATCAAGACTGCCACATCCTTACTTCATGATTTTGGTGTGGAATAACTCATTGATGCCACATCCTCTCTGAGCCTTTGTTAGCTGACCTCTCTGAACTTTAGTTTCCTTATCTGCAGAATGAGTTAATGATATTTAACTACTTCAAGGGACGATTTATATGTCAACCTTGGAGGCAGGTAGCCCTACTCATTCATAGATAAGAGAATTGTCCTATCATGTTTCTGCCTGTTATTGTTCTGATGTCATGGCAAAATCTGTAAAGCTTTTGGATACAGAATCAAAACAATATTTATTTGCTGGTGAGCTTAAATACATAGTTATCTTAGTGAAAGAGAACTATAAGTCAACTAGAGGATCTCATCTATTGGAGTGAAGTGCATGTTGTTAAATGTCTTCATGGATTGCTTGGTCCAGGTGATCTCTTGAGGTTCCTTCCATTTACATATTTCTGGGAAGTCTAGTAGAAACTGCAGAAACATAACCAGCAGAAATGTAGCAACCACTTTTTTGCAGACAGTGCTTTTGTCTGAAAATTGTAAAATGTAGATGGGAAGGAAGAAATAACAGGTCTGTGATTCATGATACTACAAGCTAAGTAAAGGTGGGTTTTCTTTGTGGCTATAAAACAAACAAAAAAGTATATAAGCCCAGTGTTTTTAAGTGTTAATTTGCTGCAGCACACGGTATGTTTATACCAAGAATTTGATGGAAGCATCAGATTAAAATAACAAATCCTGGGCCTCCCCGGTGGCGCAGCGGTTGAGCGCTGGGTTGTGAAGCTGCCCGCAGCCTCTGCAGCGCCGGTTCGATCCCCGGCTGCTCCCCGGCCACTGGAGGAGGGTCCCACATGGCGCGCAGACCTCTCCTGCGGCCCGCTGCTCCCCTCAGCAGTGTACTTCGGTCCTTCTGCCTGCTCTGCTCCCCGCTCTGGCTCTGGTGAATTCTCTCACCCTCCCACACTTCTGACTGTACCCAGTGCTTGTATAAATAAATAAATAAATAAAAAAAAAAAAAAAAAACAAAAAAACAAATCCTTCTCCATAGCTCTGTGCTTATAAAAAAGATACCCAATTGTCTGCAGGAATGCTATTTACATTTCTGTAGGGGATACGCTGACCTTTTTTGCTGCATATATTATGAAATAATGCTTCCATGATGGGTAGTTGAAGATATTTCAGAACAATGGAAAACTTGTGGATTCTTAGATGAGGGATAGGCTACCTGATCTTGACTCTTTTGTATTTTATTTGTTAGCCTGTATACCCTGGCAGCTTTGTGACTTGCCTTCAGATTTTAAAGGTGAAATTTGAAAATAAAAGATGGTTAAAATAATATTTTAAATGTGACATATGATAGAAAAATTTTGGCAAACAATTCAATAAACAAGGAATTGAGTTTGCATCTTAAATAGTATCCATGCACAGAATATGTTTTCCCCCAACCTTTCTCCAAACACTTTTGGTATCCACTTTGAGTTCACCTCTAAATGATGAGATTCCATAGGCTATTCTGTAAAATGCCTGGTCTAGGAAAAGGCTAAATGTACTCATAAAAGGAGTCTGATTTCTTCTGAGAATTGAAATTCCTTGTACTCTTCCAAGTCCTAAATGACACAGATAATGGAAAATTAATTTCAATGCTAATGATATGCTTAAATTGGCAAAGATCAGTAGTCATTATGGACTTTTTTTTTTCATGACTGACTTTTGTCATTATAACCCTTTCAGCAGGTTTTTGAACTCTTAGTACTGTATTCTACAGCCACAAGTGTTTACTATCCTCCAAAATAGTTTCTTTCGTTCACTTTCCTTCCACATAGAAAAGTGAAGTAAGTAGTGAGAGCGCTTTGGTGCAAGAGCCTGAGTAAACTCAAATTCAAGGTTTTTTTTTTATAGTACAATTATGTTTTATTTTACTTCACATGATTGTTATCCACTACCTCACTTATTTTCTTTTATATATTTTTTACATCATTTTTCATTTTTGTACAATACATGCATTTTCATCTTGGCTATAGTCCCCATACAATTCCCACCCCACCTTGTTAAAAAAAATTGTATAACTGTACATGTATCATACATGTTCAATGAGTTTTCCATTATTGAACCATACATGTAACCTGTACTCAAATAAAGATGAAAAATGTTACCAGCAACCACCCCCCCACCCCAAAACAAAAAACAAAAAAAACAAATTCAAGGTTTTTGCTAAGCTAAGTGACTGTGGACAATTCTTTAACATGTCTGTAAAATGGGAAAAACCGTCACTTTATGAATGAGGATTAAATGTCTAGATAAGGTAAAATTTTTCTTAGTCCAGGTCAAAAAATACTTTTGAGGGTTTTTTTCCCCCCTATTATTTTCTGGATCATAATCAAAGCTGGCTGTTTGACTTACAACTATTTGACTATTTGGTAAGCTCCACCAAAAATGTTTAACAAAACTCAAAGCTGAAGAACTTCAGCCAGCTGATCAATTTTTTTCATATTCTGAATATTTTTGTATCTCCATAACACCTGTATTCAAATGTCTTAAGGAGATGTGAGTTTAGGATGGATTTTGACAGTGGAGGGAGGACATTTTGGAGTAAAACAGAATTTTAGAAATGAAATTGACCTTAGATATGCAAATGTAATGTGAACTGCACTCAGACTGCCTGGGTAAGAAGCCTGACTCTACCATTAATGAGCAGATCACTCAATCTTTGTGCCTTAGTTTCATCTGCAAAATAATGATATTACTGATATCCTGAGATATCATACCACCTGAGAGTGGTACCATAAAGATTAAATGAGTTAATACCTGTGAGAGCAGTACTGTGTCTGACTGATCCAGTGAGTTCTTAATAAACGTTAGGATTATAATTATTTCATTTTACATTTTACTGAAGAGGAGATTGAGGTCAAGATTGGCCCTCCCAAGTTTATATTTGACATTTCTGCTCAGAAATGTTACCCTCCTGCGAATCTGGCTTGTACCCTGGTTCTTGTATAAATAAATAAATCTTTTTTTTTAAAGGTGTAAAAACTAAAAACTATCATTACCCCTTAAGGAAGTCATGAGATGCTTGAGCAGGCTACTTAAGACAACTTCCCCAAACCATCTAAGTGTGGGGGCATGAAATAAGAGCATTTTTGGTGTTGATGAATTGGAGTAAGGACCTGGTTGCATAGTTTCCTATGAGGAATCTTCCCTGCAGAAAGCAGCAGTAAAGACAGAGTCAAGTTTGTGTGGGGAATATGATAAAACTCATTTTCTATTTATCTTCTTGCACATCCCAACTTCACCACCCACTGTAACCCCTACATGCTTAATCTCCTGTGTCACAATTCCAGGTGTGCTCATCAGCATGCAAAGAACACACGTGAAGGTGGGTGGATTTTCATAGGAAGATGGATGAATCAAAGCTGAAAATGGAAAATGACATGAGCAAATCATCAGTTTATGCTTGTCAACAGCTAGTCTGCTAGACCTTGGGAACTAGGAAGTTGGTGGTCTTTCTATAAACTAGTGTGACTTTCTGATTTAAAGAAAGTTGTTTGGTTTCATTTTGAGGAAATTTTCTGAATCTATTTTGAATGTTAATAATTGGGTATCTACTACTAGGAAGTTACTTGAGTTTGGATTTCGATTTCTTGAGTTAAGATTCTTGAGTTAAAATTTCTTTAGTCACAGCTTTTTAATCAAAGTTGACATAACCACAACCAAAGATTGGAGGCAAACCTTAAGCTGCCAACCAGAAGTAGAATTTTTCTAAGTTTCCCACATGTATGGCATATAGGTTTCGAACATAGATTCTTGAAACAAATGGTGTGATCTTGAATCCCTGTGTATCTCAGAGCTGGTGACCTTGACCAAGTAACCTGTCCTTCCTCTGCCTCATATACTATACCTGTTAAATGGGAATAACCATCTTTGTGGGGCTGTTGTCAGTATGGAATGAGTTAATTCAAGTGACATAGGTGAGAGAGCCAGTATACAGTGAGCACTTAATAAATGTTACCTCTGATTATGTTGAAAATAATCCCTTGTGTTCTACACTATAGTATACCCCAGTTGGTTTAAAATAAAAACAAAGGCTCCCTACCTTTCAAAAATCATCAAATAATGTATCCATTTATTTAAAGAAAATATCAAGGCCATAGTGAGGACCTAACTGGCATTGTGCAAGATAAAGAGACAAAGAAAACACACAGTTGCTGTTCAAGCCTTAGCCTTCTCTAGGTGCACGAATTAAAGAATGGTTGAAATAAAATTAAATATTAGCGAACAAGTACTCTGGACAAGATTGATATAAACTATCTGGACTCCAAAGAATTTTGCAAAATAGATAGTGTCAGGTTGTCAGGAAAGTCATGATGTATTTTTTCTGTTTTTCAAGCAAAAATACATCATGACTTTTCCAACAACCCAGTATTTGTATCTTTTTATAGTATTGGAAACAGAGATTCAGGGAAATTAGGTAGCATACACAAGTTTGTGGTTTGCAGGTATTGGAACAAGGATTTGAACCCACATCTCTCCAAGTTCCCAGCACTTCCATAATGCTAATTGGTTAAAGTTGTGGTCTTGGTTTAGAAATTGGGTGCCCCACATAATGACTGGTATCCAAAGAGGGCCAGAAATGTGAACAATTGTGTAGGGATGTTTAGAAATGAGAGGGAAAACCCAAGGATCTCAAAGAAAATCCAAATCATTAGGTCTGTATTGGAGAAACCATGTAGACTGAGCTTTGCTGGTGAGGACAATGGAAAGAGGTGGGTTTCATCTCCTAAAACAACTCTACTTGGGGTGGCTGCTGGGAACACCAAGTGGAAAAATGTTGCTGAACACCTGGCTTCCCTGGGAAGAGGCTCTTTTCCAATCAGCAATGTCTTCTGCGGGCACAGGAGTGGGAGTGGCAGCGCGGGCTGTGTGAGCCCCAGCTTGGGGTAAACAGAGAACCAGAAAAGCAATTAAAGCAGAAACAGATGAGGATAATTAGAAGGGACAGCTCCGAAGGGTAGAAGGAGGCAGTAAAACTAAAACAGAGAATTAAACTATTTCTGTCAATCCCTTGATGTCTGGAAAAACAAACTTTTTGGTCCAGACTATGGTACCACACCCTAAATAAGGCTGAAACTGTTCTCAACAAGGTCCCCCTAGTTTGGATTCATCGTCCCTCCTGGAGTCTGCTCAAGTTGCCCTGAACAGGACAGAGCCCTCTTGGACATCTCCATTTGGATGTTCTGCAGATTCCTAATTTTACCTCATCAACATTGAACTTATCTTCTTTCAACAGGCCTGCTCTTGTCTCAATGTTCGCCATTATAGTTTAATGCACCAAATCCATCCCTTCATGCCAATTAGAAACTAACTCTATTTTTTCAACGATAAAACTCTTCCTGAGATTTTGTGTTCTGTTTATGTACTCCCTTATCTATTCAAATGGCCAAATGAATTCTTTGAAGGAAGCTATGTCACTCACTTTATTGGGGGCAGGTGGCATCGGGCCCCAGAGTCCCCAGGAATGCCCCACTCAGAGCCCCGATGTCATGGATCACAGGGTTTATTTCCCATAACCTTATAACAACCAAGGGGAAAAAGACACTGGAAAAGTACATCTTTTATGAGAGAAAAGAGTCAGGAAAATTGGGGCTATTCATACCATCCCAAAAGAGGAATGGGAAAGTGATAAAAAATTCACATGTCCTTTGTTCTTCTGTGTGGAGAAAGTTGATCATAACAAAATATCCTAGGAGCTTTTTAACTGCCTAAAAAAAAATGTGAAGCATGAAAAAGCAAATTGGATAGTCAACCTTTTTTCATTCTTCTCTCTCAAGAATGCCTCTGACCTCTTAGATATGTATCTTCATCAGACATGACCGGAGAGGTGATAATTGCATAATTTGGCTTTTCATTAATGGCCCCACAAATTTGAACTTTTATTGATGTAACCCCAAAGCCTCAATGCAATATTTATATTTTGACAGCCCTGACGTCATTTCATATTATTTAGCGTGCTTGGCATGCTTGGTTTAGAAGATCCAATACGCAGAGTGCGCCAGGTCTCAGCCTGAGGTACATGGGCAGGGCTTCTCGTAGTGTCCCATCAAAGGTGTTCCCACTTTCTAAATTCCACTTGCCCTGAGGAACCCCTGTGATAGAAGTTAATACATCAGTTGCTTTTTTGAATTATGTTGCTTTCCTGAATTTATTTTAGATTGCCAGTACTATCTTGGGCACGTTATGGAAGCTTCTCTGATCTTTGGCTTTTTCATCTCTATCATGGGGGTGATAATACGGCCAAATTCTTTGGACTGTTTTCATAATGAAACAAAAACATCTCAGCACCCAGTGAGTGCTGAAACATCATTGAGTTTATTTCCAATAATCTTAAAACAACCAACTGGGAAGACACTGGAAAAGTACATCTTTTATGAGAGGGAAAATAAGTCAGGAAAACTGGAGCTATTCAATACCATCCCAAAAGAGGAAGAGGAAAATACTGAAAAATCCAGAGATACATGGATTTCTATTTTGGCAAGACCCATGAGATCCCTCCAAGTGAATGAAAAATGATCCTCATCAAAGTAGGTGATCGATATGAAAAATCAGGATGGCCACAATGCTTCCAGAGAGAAGCCAATGGACAATAGATTTTGAAATAGAGGAATGAACCCTTGGAAACCTCTACTTCTACAATTAGAGGCAGGCACCCTCACTCAGAAAGGTTTGGATTTCCCCTTATCTTTCTTTTGTAGTCACCCCTTCTCATATTCCTATCAGATCAAAGTACTGCAGGAACATGAGATAAAAAGTCCACTTTAGTACTGAAATGACAGTGGCAAATACCAGCTCCTTCCACTCTCCACTCCCCACCCAAATCTTGCCCCCAGGGATAATCCTCTCACTCTTTTTAATTATTTCTTCTGGCATTTCTAAATATCATGTCTATGATGATAACTTTCTTCCCTTGTATTTCAATATTATATCCATTGACTCCAGATTAGAGGAGATAAAAGTTTTGCTCTTTTATTTTACACACACAACCCCCCTTCCAGACACACACACACACACACACACACACACACACAAAACCCACACATGTTTCCATCTCCTAGGAGAGTTACATCTGTTCAATGTCTGTGTTTTTCCATTTAGTCTGTCACTGGGCTGTATGATATGTTATGGTTATATATTTTTTATTATTATGATGTGCTATGGGTATATTTTCTTTATTGCATGCCTGTGTGACTTTCCTTAGATATAATACATACCATGTTTGCATTTTTGGGGGGCGGGGAGATTTTTTTTTAATTTATTTTTTTGTTTTCTAGGTATTTCTGATGAATGTATACTCATGTTTTCTACCTGATATCTATAAAACAGCTGTGGCTATCGTCACAAACACATTGGGTAATTTATCAATCAATTCCTTTGTTTTTCTTTGAGTCACGTCTGCCATTCTCCATTACTGTGCTTCCATCACAGTGGTTTCTCTTTGGGTGCACTGCACAGCTGCTCTCTTAGTGTGTCCTTTGCCATTATTCTGGGTATTTCTCTCTTCTGTTGTAGCTCCTTCTCATGGATCCCATGTCTTTCTCTTTTTTGATTTATTTCCTCAATTTGGCAGCACATGCTTCACTTACAGTGATAGATAGAGATTTTAGCTGGACCCATAGCTACTTGCCCAAAATGAACACTGTGTTTCTTAGCCTCTTGAGGAGTTCTGTGGGTTTATGACCAAACAAAGAGTAAATTAGGAACAAAAGCACCAGGGGACACCTTCAGGGACCTTCTGTGAGAGAGAAATATAGTGTCGTTTTTTTTCATCTGTAGGTTGTGGGTTCCACCTTGGGCTCTGAGGACATGGGACAGATCAGGGATGAAGGAACAAAGAGTCGACACCCTGAAGGTGTCATAGGAGAAGGTTCCCCGCACCAGCCCTGGACATCATAACCCTATGCTTTTATGTGAAAGAGAAATAACTTGTATGTGAAGAAATAACCTAACCGTCACTATTAAATTGGTCATGTATGAAAACATCTTCACCTTCATTCTTGAGTGATGATGTAGTTGCATTTAGAATTCTAAGTTGCAAACTATTTAGCCCTCAGGATTGAGGTCTTTCTGGTTGGTTTCTAGCTTCCATTATTGTTGCTGAGAAATCTGTTGCTATTTGGATTAAAAACACTTTAGATATCACCTTTTTGTTCATATTTTCTTTTTCTGGAAGCATTGTGGTCATTCTGATCTTTCATGATCAATTGCTTTGACATGTATTATTTTTTCATTCATTTGGAGTGATTTGATGGGTCTTACCAAAATAGAAATCTGTCCATCTCTGTACTGGGAAACATTATTTTTTTCCTGGATAACTTCTCCCCTCTGTATCTATTTTTGGAATGTCTGTGATTTAGATATTGGGCAATTTAAATTGTTCCTCTACATTTCTTAATTGATTCTCTCCATTTCTTCACTGTTTTTTTTAATAATTTCTCTTTTTTTTACCTTTTCGTAATCCCTATTCATACATGCAAATCCACTACTGAATACTTAACTACTTCTCTCAATTTTTTAATTCACAATGCATTTTTTCTTGTCCTCTAGATGTATTCTTTTTAGGTAACAATCAATTTTTGTTCTCTTATTTTCCTAAGGCTACTAGTCTCCTTTTCTACAACAGTTTTCTCCTCCTTGAATTACCTATTGCACTGGAATTTCTTTCAAACTTTTCTTTGTTTTTGTCTCTATCTTTTCATGATGGAGTTTTCTTCAAACATACACTGTATTTGTCTATATGTTTATTTTTAAGATGGATATACTAATGAGCAGTCTAGAATGTCCATGTATGTACAGTGGGGAAGTAGGGGTTGTCATAGTTCATGATATAGGTTTTCACTTACATCTCCCATTTTAAGTAAGATGCTTCATTCCTGATGACCTTGCCTCCTCTCTTCTTGAGTTTGTTCAATTTCACCCAAGACTGGACTTCTAGTTTTTCTCCAAGTTTGAAGAAAATAAACTACCTGGTTATATGAAGTTGGAGATGGGGCTAGAGATCTAATTTCTCTTATAGGTATCTCAGCTGATGATCACAATCTTATTTTTCAAAACTACTTGCCACCATTCTCCTTCTGAGATCTCTTGTACTTCCAGGTCCTGAGACTTTTGAAGGATCTGCAGGGTGATTTTGTTGTCTCTGCTGACAATCCACCTGCAGCTTTGTAGATTTCAGTATCCCTTTCCCCAGCATTAAGCCATACATTCATTTTCCATTTTGAAAAAACAAAAAGATATTTCTTGGCCTTTTCATGTACAATTAATTAACATCTTCTTGCCCCTGGTGACTTGGAGCTTATGTTTTATTTTTTTTAAGATTTATTTATTTATTTATACAAGCACTGGGTACAGTCAGAAGTGCGGGAGGGGGAGAGAATTCACCAGAGCTAGAGCGGGAGCAGAACAGACAGACCGACAAAACACACTGCTGAGGGAAGCAGTGGGAGCAGCAGGAGAGGTCTGCATGCCATGTGGGACCCTCGCCGGTGGCTGGAGATCGAACTGGCGCTGCAGAGGCTGTGGGCAGCTTTGCAGCCCAGCGCTCAACCGCTGCACCACTGGGGAGGCCCGGAGTTTATGTTCTAAAGAAGGTACTATATAGATACCTGGGGAAGGTATGCAGTGAGCACAGGGGCCTTAAAATGTAGAGACCCTGAAGTTAGAGAGTTAGTTTTGCCTGTGTACGGAAAAGCAAGGGGATCAGTGGGGTGGGAAATGTGGAGGTAAAGACAGAGAAGAGCAGTGGTGACAGTGTTTGCACAGTCTTGTAGCCATGCAAGGACCCAAGATGTTACTCTGAGTTAGGAAGTAATGGGTGAGTTTCCAGTAGGAATTGAGTGATCAGGCTTACAGTTTACATCAGCATTGTCTCTTACCCTGTCGTCTTCATCCTTGTGAGTTTTCTACCCTTTATTGTAATTTCTGGGAGGTTTGGTTATGGTGCGCAGAGTTTCACCCATGTTTGACAAGAAGTCTTAGCCTCCTTATGTTAAGAATCTTGGATTTGTCCCAAAATAGAAGAACCTGCCTTGAGAGCAGGAATCTTGGATAAGTATGACCACTTGAAAGCAAATGCAATGTTACCTTCTGAGGCTCCCTGTGGAGCTTCACAGCTCATATGAACCAAAAAGACAAAGAAGTTTCTTAGAATATTCTATAGTCCAGTGGTTCTTGCTCCTGAGGTGAGAGTGGGCATGATTAATGAAGTTTCCAGCTCTCAAGGCATTGGAAAGATGTGGGGCATCATAGTTTTCATGTTAACTGAGGATTCATCTTTCCTCTACTACTTGTAGCCAAAATCCAGGAGCACATTCACTGAGAAATAGCTTTTTACAGTTTGGCTCTAAACATGCTTCCTCGGTTGTTTGATTTATGCATGGTGGTAGCAACAACCCTGGAGATAGACTCATGTCTAATCACATCTGTTTTTGAGCTTCAAGTCTTCACTCTCTCTAAATCAGACTATGAACTTTAAGAAAAAAAACAGGTGGATCTTGCATTCCCCACAGCTGTGAACATGTAGTAATTTCTAGATAAATACTTGTGGATAAGCCTGAGTTCTGACACTGATTTTGCCATTGAAGCAGTTCTTATGGGATAGATAGATAGATAGATATAGATAGATAGATAGATAGATAGATAGATAGATAGATATAAAAACTTTAATTTTGTCTAGTCAGACTGCTGTGAATTAGCCTTTTCATGAAAGATGAATCTGGGGCCTTCCTGGTGGCACAGGGGTTAAAGTCTCAGGGCTATCAAACTATTGCCAGCCACTGCACTGAGTTCGATCCCCAGGGAGGGAGCTAACCCATATGGCACAGTGGACCTCTCTTGTCTTGCCCACTGCTCCCCTTAGCAATGCATTTCAGTAGATCTGCTGTTTGCTCCCCACTCTGTCTTTGATTAATCCTTTCACCCTCCACACCTCTGGCCTAGACTCCAGTTCTTGTATGCATAAATAAATAAAATAAATCTTAAAAAAAAGAAAGATGACTGGTACTTATTACTTTAACTCACATAGAGGCATGAAACTTCCTAATTCTTTGAAACTCCATGAGAAATAATTGCCAGATGACTCTGCAGCCCCCAAAAGTCATGTAGAGGGGATGGAGGAAGGTCACCATTACATAATGCAGTGCTTCCTATCACAGCTTGGCTGTGACATGGAAGACCAGGGGGCCAGCTGAAGGGTGCAGGCCATGTCTCGTCAGCTCTGAAAAATGCATCCTTACTGCTTATAATCATAGATACAGCTGAACCCACAGGAAATGCCTAACCTGCAATCAATCTCCTCCCCACTGTGGTCTGGCAGGACAGGTGATACCTGTCTTCATGAATTTTTGTGTGAAGAATTCATTTTATTTCAAAATCAAATCACAAGCTTTTATTGGCCAATGGGAAACATGTTGACCTTGCATGCCTTTATTTGCTTTTATAACAGCAAGAGAACATTCATGGTCACTGCTATTTGTTTATATGACAGAATTTTTCATGTGAGAAGTTATTTTCCTTCCAGGTACTTTCAGAATCTGTAGCTTGTTGATCTTCCAACAATCTCTGTGATGAGGTCAGTAAAAATGGCTTGACTCCTGTGACAAATGGGATGGGAAGGCCAGAATGGTCAGTTAGATGCTGAATGAATGTGTAGATCCTCTTTGGGTTAGGTCATTCTTTCAAATAACCAGAAAATCACTGTAGTTATGAAGGGTATATGAAAAACTGAATAAACACCTCCATGTTCTTAAGAAAGATACTTGTTGTGTGTGTAAGTAATAGACCTTGCTAATAATTAATGATGTAAAGAGAGGGATAAAGAAAGTCATGAAAAGGAATAAGGTAAACACTGTGTCTTGTGATAGCATCAAAAATAAATGAGTAAGTACAATGACTTATTTTGGTGCTAATGCAGTACCCCATTTGCGGCTTTATAGAATATTAGAATATAAGGTCAAAA
>NW_023605278.1:0-25882 GCF_014898055.3 Talpa occidentalis
TCCAACCTGGCTGCTTAACTCCACCCTCAGGTCCCAGCCACCTTCCCTTGGTGGTGACAGGATTTGTCTTTCCCAATGTCTTGATGGCTTTAGTCTGGAGTGGGGTGGAGTCCACAAAGCCTGTATGGAATTATCAGGACATAACCTTTCCCCCTAACAATTACCACCTTAGACCTGTGACAATGACCCATTGAAGGATGTGGAGGAAAAGGAACTCTGGTACATGTGGGTGGGAATGGAGACTGGTCCTGTTAGCGGGCAGAAGGAGAGGTTCCCTGGAACCCCAAACCTGCACACTCTATATGGGTTCTGTCCTCAGCTGCATAAAGACAAAACATAATCTAATGTGTAAGACCTTCAATAGAAAAGAACTTTAATACAATTAGTGTGCAATAGACAACGAGTGTGCAATAGCGAAAGAGAGAGAAAGAATATAGTTAAAATAGTTCCCACATGAATCGATTAAAGTCACCCGTGCTGACAACCAGCCTCGGCAAAATGTCATGTCAGGAGTCCCTGAAAGGATGAGGGGAAGGGGATGAGTAGTGAGGAGACACTGACACTGGATGAGGCGCAATATCTTCTACTGAGGGGCCAGCAGGTCTTTATTTATCATTTTTTGCAAGCAGTGAGATGACATCATCATATGCATAGAAGCAAAGCAGAAACAATCAGTGTATTCTTATCCCATAGACTTTTGGCTGCTACATGTCTCAGCAAGAAGGTAATCTTCAAGGTTAATAGATAAAAAACTAAGCCTTAGGGCCTCCCCGGTTGAGTGCTGGCTTGCGAAGCTGCCGCAGCCTCTGCAACGCCGCTTCGAACACCGGCCACCGGGTGAGGGTCCCACATGGTGCACAGACCTCTCCTGCCGCCCGCTACTCCCCGCAGCAGTGTACTTCATCAGTCTGCCTGTTCTGCTCTCTGCTCTGGCTCTGGTGAATTCTCTTACCCTCCCAAGCTTCTGACTGTACCCAGTGCTTGTATAAATAAATAAATAAATCTTAACAAACAAACAAAAAAACAAAGCCTTACACTAAAACTCATTATTTCAGCTAGACAATTACCTAAAACAGCTGAAAGCCTAAGCATCCAAAGACTCTTCTGCTCATATGGCTTCAGCAGGAGACCAGCTGCTTTTTCGGTTATCAGCTAACAGGGATTTTTACCTAGAAAGTTCTTTACACAATTAACTCCATTTAAAAACTTTCCTAAGAAACTTTTTCAAAAAAGGCAAAAGAAGGACTTACTATAATCGTTGTCCTGGATTGCTTGTCAGGCATGTTCATGTATAACAAACTCTTTCCCATTGTCAGGCAGGCCACATTTACAGTGTTTAATTTTTAAGCAGGTAATTCTCTGTGCCATGTGCTTATAATATTCTTATACACATACTTTATTGCCAATGTATTTCTGAGAGGTTTTGCTCTTTTTATGACCAAGAACAAAAAACAAAGGGACACTTATAGGTTATAGATTAATTTCAGCCCCCCATGGTGTGAGGCCCTTTTTCTTCAGCCCCAGCGTGTGAGGCTCTTTGAACTTCGGCCCACATGGTGTGAGGCCATTTTTCTTAGCTGCTTGCCAGTGTCTCACCTGGCTGGGGCAGCAAGGCCCCTGCAGCAACCCGTCCCCTCATGGGTAAATTCCCAGCCAAACAGGCTTGGCCCAAAGCAGGCCCACTGAGGCCTGAAAGCCTGCCACAAGGCTGAGGCACCTACTGGTAGAGACCCATGGGACAGGGGCAGGAGGGGCCAGACAAGTCTGGAAGGACAAGAGCAAAATCAAAATCCACAAGATAACAGCTGCCATTGTCAGCCTCCCTAGGGGTCCCTCATCCACATCTTTGGCTCTTTCAAGTGTCTCTTTCCATGTCCCCAACTCCCTGGCACAAGTCCAAGCCTGAGGAGCAAGCCTGCTCTTCTCTCACATGTCTCTCTGCTCCATGCGCCTCCTCCAATCTTCTCTCCCCATCTTGCTCCACTCGTCATCCTCCTCTTCCTCAGCTTCTCATCCCTGCTCAGCTCCACCTTTCCTTGGGCGGGGCAGGAACCCTGGAACCTCCCTTTTCTATGGATGTCACACAGGTACAGTCCTGCCCCTGTGGAGAACAAATGAAGGTTCCTCAAAATATTCAAATAGACCTGTCCCATGGTCAGGGATTCCATTCCTTGGTATTTATCCAAAGAAGGTAAAACACTAATTCTGAGGAATATGCGCCTCCTATGGTCACTGCAGCTGTCGACCATAACCAGGGATGGAGACAACCTAAGTGCCCAATGGCAGATGAGGGGATAAAGGACACAAGTGGAATACTACTTATGGAATAAAGTATATTCCACTGTGAATATACACAGTGGAATACTACTGAGCTGTCAATAAGATGAATATTGAATTTGCAACAACATGGATAGATATGGACAGGATGATGCTAAGTGAAATAATTTGAAGGAGAATGTTAAATACTGGATGATTTCATTCACATGTGGAATATAAGGAAACACAGCAGGCACAGATGAAACTAAACCAAAACATCTAGAAATATGACTGCAGAATTGAAGTTATGGGGTCGGGGTAAGAGCAGCAAACAAGGTAGGAAGAGGACCCAATGGGCTATGGTGGAGGACTGTGGGTGCCTTTAAGTGGGTGGGCAGTGATAATGAACATCTGAAGAGGTGTGACCCTGTGCCTCTAACACATACAGTGTGTAAACCAGTGTCGCCTCCACTGAATAACACAATGAGGGGAACAAGAAAAGTTCTAAAGCAAAAGGAAAAAAGTAAATTGTCTCCTCCATCACTGACCTCAGGACTTTGCCTTCGCCTCCTCACTGTCATGCAGGGTGAGGGGCTGGTTTCCCACAAGGGCAAAGGCAGGAGGGCAGGGACTCCTGGGTTGCTCATATCCCGCTAAGTAGAGACACTGCAGAGAGGGCGCCTCTGAGGGGACCAGAGGCAGAGGGTCAGAGTAACCCCAGTGCTGAGTGAGGGTCTGGTTCCCAAGGAAAGGGAGTGTGTGTGTGTGTGTGTGTGTGTGGTGTGTGTGTGTGTGTAACAAGAGCGACGGGATACACAACATAAGATGATGGGAAGTCAATTAACATCAAGCATGAGAATAAATGAAATCAAATCGCACACAGAGTAAAGAGCATCAGAACAACACCTCAGTAAATACAGTTCCAAGGAGAAGCAGTTTTTGAGCAGGACTGAAAAAACATTGGACCTGAAGAAGAGGAGGAGGTTTAGAAATAATTTATGGTTGGCTCGACGTGTACGGAGCTGGGCAGGATGCCCCCTCCAGGGCCCTGCTAGGATGTGGTGGCAAATTCACCCCTGACAGCTCCCTCCCCTAGTCCCCAACATTCTTCTCCTTTGGAGTCACTATAGAAAACCCACAGGCCTCAGAGTCAGGGAGCACCATGGGCTGCAGCTTCTTTCTCTCTAGACCAGAGCTGGAGGGAGGAGTGTGTGCCCTGCTGGCCTGGCCCAGGGTAGGATTAGCCCAGGTCACCCCAGTTCCTGAGCTGAGCCTTGTCCACAGTCCAGAAAGGGAGGGATAGAGTAAGGTTTGCCTCAGCTCCTGGAGGGAGGTGTAATGTTCGAGGGGGTGAATTGTTTCTTTCTCATTCTGGGGCTCTCCCATCTCCCCAGGATAACCCTCCATGTTCAGCAGGGAGAGGATCTCAGGTCAAACACAGCTTGGTTCCCCCAAGTCTCTCCCCACTATAGAGTTCAGGATGACTCTCCTTGTATTCATGGCCACACTGAGGAGAGCACAGAAAGGTAAGTATCATTACAGTATTTGCTACTGGGATTGGAGGTAAGATTTTTACTTGTAAAAGTTCTTTATTTTTGTTGTTGCTGTAACAACGCTGTGCAATCACACACACACACACACACACACACACACACACACACACAAAAAAAAAATGGGATAGGGAGAAATTGAGTTTTCGTGATGTAACCAAACAAAAAAAAAAAAAAAAAAGGAGAAAAAGCCAACAATAAAAATAAGACAAACATTTGCATGGATTTTTCCGTTTAACCTATGACACCCTGTGCGTTGTCACATCCATGATCTCAGTGTAACTATGACTGTGGGAGTGAGGCTCAGAAGCACAGCCCAGGTCACACAGCAGGGGGACCAGGGCTCTGACCCATCCAGGGCCCCACTTGCTGTGGCAGCTGCAGTGAGGAAGGGTCTCCAAACTGAGGAGGCTGAGACCTCAGTGTGGTCAAATCCACTGGAAACATCCAGAATGGGTCCTCTTAGTGACAGGCGCCTCACTATCTCTGCCCAGGCCGTCTTAATATTTATAAGTCGAATTTTAAGAATTCCTCCTGATATTGCTCTGGTGGTGGAGGCAGGTGATGTGGGAGAGAAAGTGGAGGTGATGACAGGCCCTGTGAGCCCTCCCTGCCTGGTGTGGGGAGCAGAGAAGGCAGGTGAGGGTCCATGTTGGGAAAGGCCTGGGGCGCCGTGGGGAGCAGAGACTGGAGAGGGTGAGAGTGTGCGGGGCAGGGAGGAGGCTCCTGTAGCCTGACCAGGGCAGGTGTGGTCACCTCCTCCCTGACCGTCTCCTCTGCCCTCAGTTTGTTCCCCTTCCTCACCCACCTTTTGGGACAGTCATGACCTCGGGGCCACGACTAGACCCTCCTGGCAGAGGTGACCTGCAGCGTCTGCCTGTAGACAGGGGCCCGAGGAGCATCTCCTGTGGCCACAGCTTCTGCCAGGCTGTCAAAGCTGAGTCACTGTCAGACCCATCAAGAGGCCACATGCTGTCCACACTGCCAGGAGCCCCCAAGAGAGAACAGCAGCCCCAATGGTTTTGTCCTCTGGTGACAGATTGTCTTCTGGAGGTAGAATTGTCCAGTGGTCATTTTCCAGTAGCTACATTAAATGAGGATCTCTGCAACCCGTGCAATCAGTGGGGTGTGACCAGCTTTGCTGAAGTCTGCTTGGCAGCAAGGTTTGACACAAGCCACGAGGAAAGGGGCCCATGGTGTGCCAGGCCCCAAGCTCAGCGTGCAGCCTGTGGGCATCCCTGAGCTCTGGCAGCGTTGACCTGGGCTGTGATGTGGCAGGTGGGAGACCGGCCTGGTGAGCTGTGATAGAGGGGTGCCTGGGTGCTCAGGTGAGTGTCTGGCCCTGCTGAAGCCTATTCCCCTGTGATCCTTGATGCTGTGGGAGAGGGGACCTTACTGTGTGCAGCCTGTGGGCCCATCTAGTGGGCTCTGAGTGACAGCGGCCTGCACTCCAGGGTGAGTCTATCTGACCTCAGGCATCTGGACACATTGGCAAGTGTTTCATTTATGAATACAGTGCCAGAATTGTAAATGCACCAGTCAGATTCGAGCTCTCACAGGTGTCATTGAAGGTTTATGAGATCATTCAGAGCTCTAAATGGACCCAACTGATTGGCGACCGATCAAGCTTGAAGAGTTTATAAGCCAGAGCAGCAGCCAGCTTGAGCCACGTGACAGACGGCTGCAGGTCAGAAAGACTTCCTAGAAAGATCTTTGTAAAGACCTCTGCAGACTTCGAGACCTCAATATACCTTCGAGACCTTTCCAGAGAAGTGATCACTACAACTCCCTCTGGCCCTGCCTCTAACACCTTCTGCTGAGAGTACTGTCAGGCTGTCCTTGGTGTTTCTAAAGGAGCTGTTTGCTGGTGGCTTATGCCCTGCCTCTCTAAGGCTGTTTGCTGTTGTTACAAATGGCATCTCTATGAGCTGTGACACTGGATCTCTGGCACCAATGCCTGTTGATCATCACTGCTGACCTGTATGCGGTCTCCTCTGAGAGCTGTGCACCACATCTGATCCTCTGGCACCATCTCCTGGTGCTATTGCATCTGGCACAAGCTTTGTTGAAGCAGCGAGCTCTCCCTTCAACTCTGGTGCTGGAACCAAAACCTCATCTGCACCCCGCAAGTGTGAACCTTGTGCACAGGGCAGGCTTCTGCAGTGTGTCCTGCAGTAGCTGGAGCGCACAGTGACACTGCTGCAGGCAGAGGTGGTGCAGAGCGAGGGGGGGTCTCCAGCTTTGATCATCAGGGACAAGGGAGTCATCAGAAAAGCGGGCCTCAGAAGGCAGGATTGCTGGGGCGGAGCAGCTGCTAACCAGCTCGCTGCCTGGACATGTGCTAAAGAATGGGAAGGTGGCTCCTGCCAAGGGGGGTGTGTGGGGAGGGGCATCCAGGAACTCGGAGGGTGACCCTCCTGGAGGTCGGTCATTGCTTTTGTACCTGGGGGAGGGGGGGTGGATTGAAGCTTGTTTAGGTGAGGCCAAGACCTTGTGTTCGCCCACTACCTGTTCCTACTTTGCAGAGAAAAAAGAAAACCCTGTAACATTTTTTTAATTTTATTTATTTTGTATAAGAATAAATATAGGCCAGATGGGGTGTAGACCAGGGGTGCCGGGCTGGGTGGGTGAGAGGATCCAGCACAGACAGAGTAGGGAGCAGGCAGGCAGATTCGTAGTTGAGGGGAGCAGCAGGTGAGACAGGAGAGGTGTGCTGCGCCATATGGGGTAGCTCCCTGGCCGGGGAGAGAGGCCCAGGGTGTGCCAGGTCCCAAGCTCAGCATGCGGCCTGTGGGCCTCCCTGAGCTCTGGCAGCATTGACCTGGGCTGTGGATCAAATTCCTGCTGCAGTGGTGGCCCACAGCTTCACAGTGCTGAGACTTAAGTCAAAGAGGCCCTCATTTCACTTTTTGATGTTATTTTTTGAATCACATTAGATGTACAGAAATGCTGTGAAGCTAGCACAGAGGTCACTTACACCTTTCACCCAGTTTCCCATTTTTTTTTAAGATTTATTTTATTTATTCATATAAGCACTGGGTACAGTAAGAAGCACGGGAGGGTGAGAGAATTCACCAGAGTCAGAGCGGGGAGCAGAACAGGTAGACTGACGAAGTACACTGCTGAGGGGAGCAGCGGGCAGCATGAGAGGTCTGCACGCATGTGGGACCCTCGCCTGGCAGCCAGGGATTGAACCAGCACTGCAGAGGCTGCAGGCAGCTTTGCAACCTAGTGCTCAACCGCTGTGCCACCCGGGGGGCCCACCTCTGATGTCTCTTGGGCCAGGAAGTGTGTCCATCCGGTTGGGGGTCACGGAAACTGTCACCCAGACGGCAGCTGAGGGGACACTGCAGCACATGGGACTCTGGACAAAAATCTCCTGGCTTTTGAACACCTTGTCCATTTGGGCTATGGTAACAGAATATCATAAACTGACATATGCACAATAGAAATATATTTCTTGCAGTGCTTGAATCTGAGAAGTCCAAGATCAATGTGCCAGAAAATTCCAATGCTCCCTTCCCTATTCACAGCTGCTGCCCTCCCACTGTGCCCTCACATGGTGGACATGGTGAGGAGCTCTCTGGAGTGTCTCACAGGGACATAATCCCATTCATGAGGCCTCATCACCTAATCATCCCCAAGGTCCCAAATACCATCACATTGGGGATTTGAATTCAACATATGGATTTGGATGGAACACAGCTACTCTCTAACACCACCCAAGCCCCGGGTGGGGCTGCAGAGCTCCTAAGCTCAGGGGTTGGGGGTGGCAAAGAGTCGGGCCTGAGTACAGGGTCCTAGAGAGCAGAGGAAACTCCTTGAGCCACAGCTGAGAATGGTGTCGGAGCTGCTGCTGGCAAGCGGCTGTGGGGCGCCTGACAGCATCTGTCGCTGATGCCTTAACCTTAGTGGGGTCAGTGGCTACTGCAGGTCAGCACAGGCCCTCAGGTACAGGCCTGGTTGTCACAGGGGAGGAAGGGACAACTAAGACCATGACAACTAGTTACTGGAGAGGTCGTCCACAGGGGGTGGGAGCCTGGAAACCCCAGGAATTTGGGGCTGGGGCTGGTGCCTACAGGGGTGGCACAGCATCTCCCCTTTGCTCTCTAGGGCCCAGAACCTGGAGGCCCTCTCCAGACTGTCCAGAGCTGTCTCCTAGGCTGGGAAGTTCTCTTCCTTGGCTCCTCCTCTCCCCTCCTGTGACCTCTGCTCCTTTCAAGTCCTTATCTCTGTTCTACCCTTACTTTCCCGGAGTGTCCCTAGGTCACCCCAGGACCTAACACCCAGTCGACTCCTCCCCTCCCCATCCCATGTTTAGAGACACACTAGACTGAGTCCAACTCCAAAGTAGTGGCAGGGACAAGGAACAGGGACTCAGGTGTCTCATGAAGTGGGGGCTCCTCTTGTGTTCAAGCCCTTATTGTGCTGCTGGGACCCCAGGGAGCCTGGGGAGGGCCTTGCTGAGCAGGAGAAAGGGCAGCTCTGGGCTCCTGTGCCACACGGGGGCGCTGCTGTGCTGCTCTGGGATTCTGATTGAGCAGGTGGGAGGGTCTGGGTAGGCTTGGTGGGAGGGGGCTGACCTGGAGGATGGGCACCCCATATGAAGATGCTGGGGAGTCTTGAACTTCTTGTGTCATCGTGAGAGGTGGGAAAGGGACTGAAGGAGAAGAGGACTCTAAAGCCGTTGTGCCATCTCTGAGGGTTCCATGTTCTCCCCAGCCCCACCTCTCTCTAGTTCTTTAATGGCAACACCCCAGAAAATTAAAAACATTTCTTCTACTTCCTATTTCTCAGTTTTCTTAAACTCAGTTTTTTTTTAAGATTTATTTTATTTGTTTATGCATACAAGAATTGGGATGTAGGCAAGAGTTGCAGGGTTAGGGGAGGTGAGAGGATTCACCAGAAACAGAGTAGGGAGCAGAATAGGCACATCAACTGAAACACACTGCTGAGGGGAGCAGCAGAGAGACAGGAGAGGTCTGCTGCGCCATGTGGGTTGCTCCCTGGCTGGGGATTGAACTCACACCTCAGTGGTCGCTGATAGCTTCATAGTGCTGAGACTTTAACCTCTGCATGACCATGGAGGCCCTGAAACTCAATTAAAAAAAAAAGATTTATTTATTTATACAAGAATGGGGTACCGGCCAGATGCACGGGAGGGTGAGAGGATTCACCAGAGACAGAGTGGGGAACAGAACAGGCAGACTGACGAAATACACTGCTGAGGGGAGCAGCAGGTGAGACAGGAGAGATCTGCTCACCATATGTGACCCTCACTGGCCGACAGGGATCAAACCGGCGCTGCAGAGACTGCGAACAGCTTCACAGCACTGCAATTAACTGCCTGCTCCACCAGGGAGGCCCTGAAACTCAATTTTTGAATGAAATCATCTGGAGGTGGAAAGAACATCTCACTGTTTACACAACACTCCAAGGTGTGGATCTGCACACGGACTACTGGGACTAAGAGCACAGGACCCCCAGGCCCAACCCAGACTTTCAGTTCCCTCATCAGGGAGGAGGAGGGGCCCAGTGCCAGGGCTCACTCCTGGTGCCCTGATGTCACCTCCAACAGCAGGGCCAGGCCGACCTGAGCACAGGTTGTGAGCGTCTCCCTGCCCCCAGGGCTGGGGTGGACTCATGCCCGTCTCTGGGACCCCGTCCTCTATCAGGCACTCTGCCCAGGATTGGGGCCAAGAAAGGATCCACACCCTAGACCTGATACCCGGCCACCCCACACCTCCTCATCTCCATAGACAGAGCCCATGGGAGACGCCCAAGCCCTCTCCTCCCATCTTCCTCTCTCAGACTCACCGCCACCACCTGCCTGACTAATCTCACCATGTCCTTTTCCCTGTTTGTGTCTGTCACCAAGTAGCCTTCACTCTTCTCTCCACCAGAGATGAGTGTGTCTGCACACCCCTATTCTGTCTCCTCTCACACATCTCCTGAAGCCCCGAAACCTTCCCACTGTGGTCCCTGGAGTTCTCAGCCAAGAATCAGTGAAATCACCAAAGCCCTCCCTCAGGATGTGCCTTCACCTCGCAGCTCTGATAGAAACCTGGTCCCCTGAGCACACGGCCCTGTGAGGACCTTCCCCCAGGGTGCTTCCTCCCACCAACCTTGTTCCCGGGGGGCTGGCAGGTGAGTGGGGTCTTTGCTCACACTATCTTCAGGCCTTTCTCCCTCACACTCCCTAAGGTGTCCTCAGATCAGGCCCCACCACCCTCGCCACTGCTCTTCTCTGGACCCCCAGCTATTCCCCTCTTTCCCCCACATTTCCGGCTTGTGGTGCACCTCACTGTCTCCACGGAAGCATTTAAAACCACAGGAAAGATGTTATTTTTTATATATATATATAGAACACTAACTGAATAGTTTTTCAGTTCTTGAAAAACTTTGTTCCTAGATTGCAGTTAACCATTTCCTTCTGGATCACACCAAAATTGTTGTCTGGATGGTAAACTAGGTGTAGAGAGTGAGGTGGGAGGCTCACACTATTCTGAAACTGAAAGCAATTTCAGATTCATTAGGCAAATATTTTTGAAGATGAAGTGGAGTAAGAATTGGCATTTCAGCATTCTGAGATAATGTCCTGGCCTGTGTGGTTATATTTGCCCTTTGAACTCACAGCGCTTTCTTTTTATTGGGTCAGTGTCTACAGCTCTTCAGATGGGCCAGCATGTGACCTCCTGTCTTTGGTGAGCTCGCAATATACCCTCTAACTGAACTGGGCTGTCCCAAATCCCTGGAAATAAGAATTGCTCTTCTTATACCCAGAAAGTTTAGAAAGCACCCAAATGTGCAGTTGCCGTGTGCCCAGGCGGGCTGCAGGAGTTCCCCTGTGACGCTCAAGTTCTTACGAGGCCATCAAAAGTGAAAGAACACGTCAGCTGGCCTACTCTTGGGGCTCCGCTGTGCTGTGTGTGTCTGGATGGGACACCTGTGCTCCCCTTCTGAGGAGCAGAGAATCACTGTGAAAGCCTCAACAACACAAACACAAATATCAGAAAGCTAAAAAAAAAACAAAAAAAAAAAACAACTTTTTTTGAGTTAAAAAAATCAGTAAAATGATAAGGATAAAACAATTGGCATTTTAGTCAATATTGTTAACAATCTTAACAAACTAACATTAAAATACCTAATTTTTTAAAAATATTTATTTATTTATTTATAAAAATTTATTTATTTATTTATACAAGAACCGGGTATAGGCCAGATGCGCAGGAGGGTGAGAGGATTCATCATAGACAGAGTGGGGAACAGAACAGGCAGACTGACGAATACACTGCTGAGGGGAGCAGCAGGCATGATAGGAGAGGTTGCCCCACCATGTGGGACCCTCACAGGTAGAAGAATGGGGTTTAGGACAGAGATGCAGGAGGCATGAGAGGATTTTACCAGAGACAGAGTGGGGAACAGAACAGGTGGATTTACTGAAATACACTGCTGAGGAGAGCAGTGGGAGAGACAAGAGAGGTCTGCTGTGCCATATGGGTTAGCTCCCTGGCAGGGGATCAAACTCAGGCTTTAGTGGTGATAGTGCTGAGACTTAACCACCAGCCACCAGGGAGGCCCTGAAACATTTATTTTAATCAAGTTTTATTCACTCACCATTCCTTTACAAAATTTAGATACAATTTCAGGAGCACAGTTTCACACCTCGATATATATGTATTTTCTTCACTCACCCCCCCACCGAAGTCCTGATGCTTAACACTATCGATTTACCGCCCCCTCCACCTCTGCTCCCACCCTTTCCCAATCTCTGGTAACCACCATATTCCACAGAGTCTAAGAGTTCATTTTATTGTGTTTTGTCAGTTTGTTTGCTTGGTTATTTATATTCTGCATATGAATGAAACCATCTGGTAATTGCCTTCCACTTGTTGACTTAAATTTGAAACTTAAGGGCAACACTGGTGGCACAGGGGTTAAGTCTCTGCACTATGAAGCTATCAGCTGCCAGTACAGCATGAGTTTGATCTCTGGCCAGGGAGCTAACCCACATGGCACAGTGGACCTCTCCTGTCTCTCCCACTGCTCCCTTCAGCAGTGTATTTCAGTGGATCTGCCTGTTCTGCTCCCTACTCTGTCTTTGGTGAATCCTCTCATAGGCCCCTACCACACGTCTGTCCTGCACCCCAGCTCTTGTATGCATAAATAAATAAATCTTTTAAAAAATTGAAACTTAATAAGAAAAACAATATTATTTTAAGGCATTATGGTTATGACATCCATGTCTTGAAACTGTATGTTCTCAAAATTATGGCAGTTATTTGTAGGGAATGTTAGAGAAGGCAAATAACTGTAAGCACAAACTTACAAATGTTATTGTATTTCTTTGCTCTGTCTCAAACTTTAATTCATTACTTTCTAAAAGTGAAATTTAAAATGTGAAAGAAAATAATCCCATAAAATAAACATTGATTTAGAAGTCCTAAAACAGAGCCTCTCTGGAGGTTTAGGGGTTAAGTCTCAATGCTAACACTGCTATGGCCTGAGTTCAATCCCTGGCCAGGGAGCTGACCCACATGGCACAGCAGACCTCTCTTTGCTCACTCATTGGTACCCTCAGCAGTGCATTTCAGTAGATCCACCTGTTCTACTCCCTCTCTGCCTCTGGTGAATCCTCTCACCCCCACACCACTGGCCTACCCCCCAGTACTTGTATGCATAAGTAAATAAAATAAATCTCAATAATTAAACATGTCATTTGGTTTTAAGACAGAAGAAGAATTTTCAAAGCTAATAGACAGGCATACTTTATTGACACTTACAACTATACTTCCTTGAACTTCCATTTCCAACTGTGACTCAATCTGCTGCAGGGGGCATTGTTGCCCCAGCCAGATAGGATACTGACAAGCAGCTAAGAGAAAAGGCCTCACACCGTGGGGCTGAAGATCTGGCATCCCTTTGCTTTTTGTTCTTGGTCATAGAGAGAGAGAAAATTTATCAGAAAGTATATTAGGCAATAAATTATATGTATCAGTGTACTGTAAGTAAATAGCATGGAAAATTGTTTGTTTAGAAATTAGTTGTTGGGCAGTTTGGCCCACTTGGCAATGGGAGATGGTTTGTTGAACATGCCTGACAAGCATTACAATACAATAATTATAGTGGGTCTTTCTTTTGCCTTCTTTTGAATTTTCTTGGGAAAGTTTTTAAATGAAGCTATTTGAGTTAGGAGTTTCTAAACAGAAAAAAGTTCTGACAGCTGAGTAGCAGCCGGTCCCCAGCTGAAGGCCATGCGAATAAGAGGAGTCTTTTCTTGCTTAGGCTTTAGCTGATAGGGATGTACTGGTGGCTATCAACTGTCTTAGGGTATTGTTCAGCTGAAACAATGAGTTCTAGTGTAAGGCTTAGTTTTTTATTAACCTTGAAGGCTGCCTTCTTACTGAGAGCACGTAGTGGACAAAAGCCCATGGAAATAGAGATGCACTGATTGTTTCTGCTTTGTTTCTATGCACATGATGATGTCATCTCACTGCTTGCTAAAAATGTATAAATAAAGAACCTGATGAGCCTCTCGGCAGAAGATACTAGCACCTCAGCAAGTGTCGGTGTCTCCTCATTTTACCTCATCCCCTTCCCCTCAGTCCTTTCGTTTTCACCGACGCCGTCTCATCCTTTCAGGAACCCCGGACATGACATTTTGCCGAGGCTGGTCCCCAGCATCAATCAAACACAAAGGACTAACTAGACCATAGTAGGCTGATTCAGCAATGGTCCATGATACCACCCAGTTATTACCTTCCTCCCATTTATTCAATTAAACACCATTGTGGATGCTGCTGTGAAAGGATTTTTGCAGTATAAACAAGATTCCCCACCCCTCAAGATTCTGATATTAATTAATCAGTGTAACCCCCAACAGATAACACCAAAATGGTTTTGTTCTCTTAGAGGAAGTATCTCCTGGTTAAGTGGAAAATTGTGTGGATGGCTTCGGGACATCCTTCCTCTTAAGTAGCTTTACAGTGATATACTCATTTAGAAGCCTGGGCCTTCTTTCTTCAGGGTGCTGTCATCTATACTCCTGGGTAGAACTTGTATTGATCACTGGAACCCCATATGTTCCAGGGACTAGGTTATTTATTTCTGTCACAACTGAGGTATGGATTGGCCAAAGGCAGGCTCATGACACACAGCACTGCTCCAGCACCTCTGTCCCCACTAAACACAGACAGGGGGGTCAAGCCAGGATGTTTCCTGGCCTAACTGAGGGTCTGGTGGAGCATGGTTTCAGGAGAGGCCTTGGGTGGGAAGATGAGATCAAACCTGCAAGGCCCTGACGAAGTCATTACCAAAGGATTTTTTTGTTGTTGCAGAATTTTATAGACATTAACATGGGATTAACCTGGGTTGGATTGCCCTAATCAGGTTGTAACCTGTGGCTGAAACCAAAAGACTGTACAAGTGGTGCCCCTTGGAGGGGATTGAGGCTATCTATCTATCCTGGTGAGGATAGATAGCCCCAGGAATCTAAAAAATATTGTATTTTGGGGTGGGTTGACTGATAAGACATATAAAGGACTGCAGAAGGGGGCATGGAATCATTCAGTCTTTAGGATTTCAACTGTTTTGGATCTTCAGCATTTGGGGTGAGCAGATTTTGGCCCCCACTGTGCCAATCTTCCAGAAAGCTGTTGTGGGCCTCTGAAGGTGGAGGCCTCCAACAGCCAACCTTGGAGTGAAAATGTTTAGAGGCTTTGAATTTAGCCAAGCCACTGAAATTGCTCCTGCTTTTGCTGCTGTCACAGCCTGGCAGAGAAGGCGAAGACCTGCTGGAGCTGTGCACCTCCCTGAGCTGCATGAGTGTGGCTGTTTGTCGGGTCATTTGGTTGCTATAGCTCTGTCTTGAATGTCGCTTGTCTGGTGCTGTACTGGGGCATCTCAGCAGCTCAAGGAGAGTCTCCTGTGTGTCTTCTGCTGTTTGCGTGAGTTGGAACTTGGCCTGGAGTCTGGCTGCCACATGCCACGTGCTTGGCAAAGGCAGGAAGAGGCCATCTTAGACACGTGGCCTGTTGTTCAGGAGAGGAACTCCTTGTCCTCAGTGGCGGGAAGGTGCCATTTTTGCTACTTTTGCTTAGGACTGAAAAACACTGGACACTGCTTCGGGTGAGGTAAAGGCCATTTTTGGCCTCAGTAACTCTGTTTTTCCTGATTTGTTAAATAAATCCCATTATTGTTCTTCTCTGAGCCTGAGTAGTCTTGCAATTGTGCACACTGGTGAAGAACTCAGACAGTGTCCAGTAAACTATCTGGGCAGTGTCCTTGGCCAGCTTTAGTGCCCCTTGCTGCCCTGTATCAAGGTGAGCCCTTGAAAGGACTGGGTTTTTCCTGAGCAACGTGGTTCGAAGTGTTAGAGGGACTTAATGTGGGATTTTCTCCATTGTGGACTTTGAGAATGAAGGGTCAACCCAGCAAAGAATGCCGAGGCCACCAGGAGTTGGGAGCAGCCCTCCCCTGGCTCCACACTGACAGCTGGTAGGGAATCAGGGACCTCAGTCCTGCACCACAAGAACTGAATTCTCCTGATAATCTCTGCATAAGCCTGGAGGAGGACCCTGAGCTCAAGACTGTGAAAACCGGTGCAGAGACCCCATCCATGCTAGGCCTGGATTTCTGACGAAGGAACTGCAAGTAAATGAATGGATGTTGTTTGAGCCACAAAGTTGTGGCAACTTGTTATGCAGTGATGGACACATACACAGACGCCACTGTGCAACAGACAAGCAGTTGGTATTTTTCCCACTGAAATGAATTTATGAGCTGATTTGTATACTGGTTGCACAAGATAAAAATCTTTCCTAACCTTTTTTGGTGTTGTTCACTTTATGATTTTAATGCAATGCAGTGCTGTTTTTAATAAATCATGCTTTACTCATTCATTCAAAACTATTTAATGCCTACTATGCACTTTTTATGACTATGACTTTTTATGCTGGGGATGCAACTTTGACCTCAGTAACCCACGATCCCTGTGCTCAGGTGCTCACAATTCTGGAGGCTCCCCAGGAGTGAGGTGGAGCCCCTGGAGCATTTTAAGTGAGGCAATGGCACGTCCTGACTTACACTAGCGAGTTGCTGACCCCAGTGGAGAGAACAGTCCTTGGGTGTTTTCTTCTATATATTTTATTGTTTATTATATCTAGATATTTCAACCATTTGGAGGTTTTGCATGTGGAGTTAGAGTGGCCCAAGGTCATTCTTTCATGTACGGCTTTCCAATTTTCCCAGCACATTTATTGTAGAGACTGTACTTTTCTCCATCAAGGTCATAGCTGCTTTATCATAGATTAAGTCCTGAATACACATAGGTTTATTTTGGGCTTTGAATTCTATTCCAATGACCCATGTGTCTATTTTTTGCCAATACGTAACTTTTTTTTTTTCCAAAATACTGTTGCTTGTTGCGTCGTGCAACACCACACTGATCAGACACGGGAGTTGTGGAGCAGGCTGCACAAGGCAGGATGCTGCTGAGAGCAAGATCCTGGCTATTTTTATTGGTAGAATAATCACAGAGCATCAGCTATGTGCCTTAGGAGGACAAGGAGAAAAGGATGGGTGAAACTCAGGAATGTCATCTAGGGCTTGGGGGACATGAGTCTGCTGACCATGTTATCAGCTTGATGACCAAATGTTGTCATTGAAACTAGACCTCAGACCCCTGGCCATGGTCCTAATCTTATCAACAAGGCATTCCACTGATCAGCTTCTGGGGTCCCTCATCATATAGTCAGTCCTTGGGCCTCTGGGCGTTCCAGGTCATACCTCATGATGTATGAGTCAGGAGTAAGTTTATGCATCCGTCCTCACCTCCCTCGGGCATTCCCGGTCATGCCTCATGATGCACACCCTTCCCAGAGTGATCCAGCTTTCTGCTCTTGATTGATATGAAAGTCACCTTGTAAGGTTTGGCTCATATGACTGTGACTGGACAGTTCTGACCTTTGTGTAGGAATGCAGAACTGCAGGTAACCATAATGGTGGCTGAGCAGGCTGCTTAAGTCTAGCAGCCACTTAAGTCTAGCAGACCCACAGCTTGTAGTAAAGCTTGAAGTCAGGTAATGGTATCTATATTTCCAGTTTTATTTTACTCAGCGTTCTTCTGCAATTCAAGGTCTTCTGGGTTACATATAAATTTTAATATTTTTTGTTCAATAACTTTAAAAATATTGTTGGTATTTTGATGGGGATTGCATTAGGGTTATAGGTTTTTTAAGACAAAATAGTCATGCTGATTGTATTGATTCTCCCTGTCGTGGGTGTGGGACATGCTTCCATCTCCTTATGTTGCTGTCTAAGTCCTTCAATAACACCTCGTAGTTCTCATTGCACAGGTCCTTTCCCTCTTTAGTGCAGTCAATTCTGTTGTATTTAACTCGTTTTGGAGCAATTATAAAGAATTACTTTCTTGATTTCTTTTGTTTCTTGTATACTATTTGTGTATAAAAAGACTAAACTTTTGTTTGTTGATTTTGTAAACTGCCATTCTGTTGTATACATTTGTTTTGATAACTTTTTGGTGGAGTCTTTAGAGTTTAATATATCTAATATCATTTTCAAATAGTGACAGTTTCATTTTTTTTCCAACTTGTACTCCCTTTATTTCCTATTCTTATTGATAACACTGGACAAAAGTTAATACTAAGTTAAACAGAAGTGGTGACAGTGGGTATCCTTATGTTGTTCCTAATCTTAAGGGGAGAGTTTTTAATTTTTGCCACAATCACATTGGCTGTTAGTTTGTAATATATAGTCTGTGTTATGATGAGGTAGTTTCCTTTATTCCCATCTTATTTATTATTTTTTTAAAGATTTATTTATTCACTTACAGAAGAACCAGGGTGCAGGCCAGATGCACAGGAGGATGAGAGGATTCACCAGAGACACAGCAGGGAACAGAATAAGCAGACTGACAAAACACGCTGCTGAGGGGAGCGGTGGGTGAGACAGGAGAGGTCTGCTTGCATGTGGGACCCTCGCAGGCCTGCCAGGATGGAACCAGCGCTGCAGAGGCTGCAGACAGCTTCACAGCACTGTGCTCAACAGCCTGCACCACCAGGGGAGGCCCTTATTCATTGTTTTTAATCTTAAGTGGGTGCTGATTTTTACCAACTGTTTTTTCTCTATCTATTGATATTATCATATTTTTATCTTTACTTTTGTTGATATGGTGTATTATATAGATTGCTGTAATGTATATTAAACCATCCATGCTCTCTGGGATAAATTCTAGTTGATCATGATGTATAGTCCTTGAGACACACTGTTGAATTCAATTTGCTAATATTTTGTTGAAGATTTTGTGTTGATGTTTATCAAGGATATTGGTTTATAATTATCTCTTGTCTTGTGCTGTTTTTAGTTGGGTTTGTTACTAGGGTAAAGTATCATAAAATATTATTATGGAACATTCTCTTCTTATAGTTTTTTTTTTAAATTTTATTTATTTATTTATACAAGCACTGGGTACAGTCAGAAGCACGGAGGGTGAGAGAGTTCACCAGAGCCAGAGTGGGGAACAGAACAGGCAGACAGATGAAGTACACTGCTGAGGGGAGCAGTGGGCACAGCAGGAGAGGTGTGTGCCATGTGGGACCCTCGCTGGCGGCTGGGATCGAACCAGCACTGCAGAGGCTGCGGGCAACTTCACAGCCCAGCACTCAACCCCTGTGCCACCAGGGGAGGCCCCTCTTCTCATAGCTTTAAAGAAAAATGTGAACAAGGTAGGCATTAGCTATTCTTCAAAGGTTTAATAAAAATCACTTGCAAGCCATCTGCTCCTGCGCTTTCCTTTTGGGAGATTTTTTATTGTTGATTCAGTGTCCATGCGTGTAGGCAGTTAGTTCAGTCCATCTATTTCTCCTGGGTTAGTACTGGTGGACCACATTAATCTGAAATTTATCCATTTCTTCAAGATTATTGAATTTATTGGCATATAGTTGTTTGTAGCTATGATACCTTGTATTTCTGTGCTGTGGGAATTTCTGCTTTCATGTGGCTCTTTTTACTTCCTTTCTTCTTTATTAGCTAGAGGCTTTTCTATTTTGTTTATGTCCTCAAAAAACCAACTTCTAGTTTCACTGATTTTTATATGCTGCGAACCAGCCGCAGCAGCCTGGGTGTCAGGGGTTCCTGAAGGATGGGAAGGCGTCCGCGCAATTGTGTAAGGATGGGGAGGGGGAATGAGGAGACACAAACACTTGATCAGTGTGCAGACATCTGTGGAACCAAGTTTAGCCAAGGTTTCTCCATTTTGTATATCCTCCACCTTGATATGTTAGTCCTTGTACAACCGCATTCCGGAGACAGTTTCAACAGTCACAACCCTCACTCTACTTGGTGACGAAAAAGCAGACCACCCCAGCCCCCAATGAGGGCAGTCCTGTCCATAAATGGGACAGCATCTCTAACCATCCAATCACTTTGAAACTATAACCGCGTGTGCCAAAATGCCTTTGTAATAGCCAATGAGTAATTGCCAGCTTCTTTCAAAATTCGCCCCTCCTTGTGACCCTATAAGAGACCACTGCTTCCTCTGTTCGGGGCTCTTGACCTCTGCCATTGCATCAGTGGTGTTGTGAGCCTGGACTCTAGCCCGTAATAAACTACTTTGTGTTCTTGCATCAGCTGTCTGTGTCCTTGGGGGCTGCACTGGTCTACGCTTGGGTACAACAACATCCTCCTGCTGAGGATCTCAGCAGCCCTTTATTTATACATTACAAGCAAACCGTGAGAGTACAGAAAGGGAACTGTTCAGGAAAAGAACTCTTTCCCTGTTAAAGAGCCACAGACATGGAAATGTAAGTTCAAGACAAGTTTGCTTCCTTAATAAGCATATCTAAAAAGGCCTGGCAGCCTGCTAGGCTGGTTGTTCTCCTGGGCCATTCTCATTTCTCACTGTAGGGGGATTAAGATTTCTACTAATTTGGGCATGTTTGCTCCTCTTTTGCAAGTTGCTTTGGTTGTACCATTAGGTTGTTTATGTGGAGTTATTTCTTGCTTCCTAATATGGGCCTGTAATGCAACTATCTTCTCTAAGGAGATGATGCAACTTTTACTGCATCCTATAGATTCTAGTTGCTTCTATTCTCATTTTTGTTCATTTCAAAGTACTTTTTTATTTCAATTTTAACTCCCTCTTTTATCCATTAGCCACTGAGTAACATATTACTTGATCTCCATATATTCATAATTTTCCCTGTTTTTTTTTTTTCTTATAGTTGCTTCCTAACTTTATTTCATTATGGTCAGAGAGAGTACTTGGCATGATTTCAATAATTTATCCCTACACTAAGGGTGTCCCCCACCCCGCCCACACCACACAGATTTGGGTCTTTGGAAGGAATCACCAGGAAGAACAGACAATTTGATATGACTAGAACTAGAACACAGCTGGAAACACAGGCTTGGGTAAACTGTGAATTGGAAGTTCAAAAATGGCTTAAGTGTTAAGAAAGAAAAAGGGTATCAGGCCTCTCTGGTGGTGCAAGGGGGTAAGCACAACACTGTGAAGCTTGCCAGAGATACTCCCACATGGCACAGCAGACCTCTCCCGTCTCTGCCACTGCTCCCCTTGTTACAGGGCAGCCCTGATATAAAATGGGTTGCCTGGCTGTGGGCACCGTGTGCTTAAAAGGGACTTATCAATGCTCTACTGCAGGCACACACAAAAGGTTAAAAAAAGGTTTATGTACAAGGGAAGGGCAAATGAAGAAATGTACACTCTGGGAGAAAAGTGGATATAAAGTCTTAAATGTGTCCTACCCGATCTGCCGACCTGGAAACCCAATGGCACTCTGAGAGCTGGCCAAGAGCTGCGAGCTGGCTGAGAGCCAAAAACGAGCCCCCCAAGGCCCACATGTCTGGTTTTATGCCAAACCTGGCTGCTTAACTCCACCCTCAGGTTCCAGCAACTTTCCCTTTGCTGGTGATGGGATTTGTAGTTCCCAATGTCCTGATGACTTTGGTCTGGAGTGGGGGTGGAGTCCATAAAGCCTATTGGAATTAGCTTAGGACATCCTTTTCCCCCTAACACCCTCAGCAATGTATTTCAGGAGAGCTCTTCTGTTTCCCAGTCTGTCTCTGGTGAATCCTCTAAACCCCCACACCTCTGGCCTGTTCCCCAGTTCTTGCATGCATAAATAAATAAACAAATCTTTAAAAAAAAAGAAAAGGGTATCTCCCACAGAACTATCTTTGCACAAAGTAAGCAATGAATAAATATTTACTGAATGTGTTACAGGGCAGCCCCGATATAAAACGGGTTGCCTGACTGTGGGTCGTCACACCAGCACTTAAAAGGGACTTAATACTCCGCTGCAGGCACACACAAAAGGTTAATAAAAGATTTTTTCACAAGGAAGGGGAAAAGAGGAAAATGGACAACTCAGGGAGAAAAGTGGAAGATAAAGTTTTAAATGCGTCCTACCCGATCCGCGGATCTGGAATCCTAAATGGCACCCTGAATGCTGGCCGCCAGCCATGAGCTGTGAAGCCAGGAGGTGAGAGAGAGAGAGACCCCAAGGCTCATGTGTCTGGTTTTTATACCAAACCTGGCTGCGTAACTCCACCCTCAGGTCCCAGCAACCCTCCCTTTGGTGGTGATGGGATTTGTCTTTCCCAATGTCTTGATGGCTTTGGTCCGGAGGGGTGGTGGAGTCCACGAAGCCTGTATGGAATAGCTCAGGACATCCTTTCCCCCTAACAAATGGAAAGAGCAAAATGAACGAATGTGTTCAGAAAATACAAGGGTAAGTTCTAAGCTAATATAATCTAACATTTTATACTGCAAAAAAGGGGGGAAAACAAAAAAAATTAATGAGCAAAATGCATAAATGAAATGCACACAATAGTCAAAAATTTCTTCATATTTAAAAATTTGACTCAGCTTATGTTGTGAGTGTAAGGGGAAGGTTGAGGAAGATTTTGTTACAGTTCATGGGAGACACAAGGTGAGGGGGGGAGAACACTGAGCAGACAGGAGTGAGCCCAATAGTGCTCTGGGACACTGTGGTGTTGGGTGCTGCAGATACTACAGATGACCTTGGAGGCCCCAGGAGAAAGTCAAGTAAGTGCCAGGAGGAAGTGGGTTGCAGAAGTCAAGGATGAGAACTGAGCAAACTAAGACCAATGCAGATCACTCTCACTGCAGCAAATGTAAGAAGATGGTTGCTACAGACATCAGCAGGGTCAATAACAGCTTTTTTAAACCTGATTTAAAAGCAAAGAAAAGGAAACAAGAGAGGCTGAGGATTTTTAGGGAATAAATGAAAAATAGTTAAGAGAGATCTGATCAAGATAGAATTGGTGGGCCTCCTTGGTGGTGCAGGCAGTGGAGTACAGCTCTGTGAAGCTGTCTGCAGCCTCTGCAGCATGGGTTCAATCCAGGCCACCTGGGGAGCTACCCACATGACACAGCAGACCTCTCCTATCTCACCCTCTGCTCCCTCAGCAGTGTATTTCAGACAGCCTGTCTGTTCTGCTCCCGGTTCTGTCTCTGGTGAATCCTCTCTCACCCTCCTGCACATCTGGCCTATACCCTGGTTCATGTATAAATAATGAATCTTAAAAAAAAAAAAAAAGACCACAATTGGTGAGGTTATAAGCTTTAGAGAAACACTTTGGAATGACTTGTGTGCCTTTCCAGCTAAATCTCTACTTCCTGAAGGAAGTGGCCATTTTCATGTTGTTCACCGTGTATCCATGGGACCTGGAACAATGTCCAACAGTTTGTTCAGATCAACTCTCGCCTTCATATTTGGGGGGGGGGTGGCTAATGAATGTCCTTTTGGTCCTCCATTGCAATAAGAGGAGCAAAATCCCAAGGGCAGTTTGCAAACATTTGGGCTTCCCTTAAAAGGTGTGTCTCATTTTGACAAAGCAGAAGGATCATTATTATCCCTTACAGGCAAAAGGCAGACTGTAGAAAGCTGGTCTTACATTTTCTCCTCCTGCATTTGTAATGGAATCACCGTGTGTTATTTCCCAATATCTACATGCTCAAAGATGCAGTGACTTTAGTTCTCTTAACTGATCTATTATTCTTCACAAATCCCCCATCTGTAAACTTAGACCAGCCCATTGGACAAAAATCATAGAGTCTTGTAAGCTATTCCAAGGAGATTTAGATTTACCAGAGAGGTGAAAACACTACGAACGATAATTGAGTAGGGAATGCTACAGTTGCAGTGCTAGGTTAGAAATACTGCAGTGGAGAGGAAAATGACTAGAAAGGGGGTCAAGCCAAGCGCTGGGATAATGGTAGGGAAGCATTGCCACAATCCAGGCAACACCTGACATTAGGCAGGAGAAGAAGAAATGGAGGGGAGCATCATTAGAACATGTTTAGAAAAGTCAGGAATGACAATCATTTGAATGGGAGGGTCCAGGAGAGGTTCCATTTGATGTAATCATTAATCTAGTACTGAAGCACTGGCTGCAAATAAAAAATAGCCAAGAAATTGCTCTTTATTAAAAAAAAAACGAAAATGCAGAGACTATATACAGGGGGCTTGGTGGGGAAGCAAAAGCAATGAAAAATGGCAGCATTCCAGGCCCTCCATTGAGAGATTACCTCCCAATATTTATTCCCAGGAGGAAAAAGCTTCCCTATGATTCTAACATTTAAGGGAGAAATAATTACCAAATGTGCAGAATCTCTCCACAAAACATAACAGGAGGTAACATCCCCAATTAATTATATTATGAGGCCAGCATTATTCTGATACAAAAATCAGACAAGAAGAATTAATAATAAAAAAGACAGAAAAAGAACATGACAAGAAAATTCTGCAGGTGAGCAACCTTCATGAAAAACGATGCAAAAATTCTTCATTTTCAACGACGCAAATTTCAACGATGCAAAAAAATTGTGAGGGACCCGCCCAAAGCAGACATGGAGCTCACCCTTCAGCTCTGTGCTGAACCTGACGACCATCCGCCTGTGCCTTTCAAATTTTAGAAAGGCCTGCTTTATTCTGGTTATGATTGTGTGTGTGTGTGTGGTGTGTGTGTGTATACCCACACAGATAGGGAGTACAGTTCATAGGAGATAATGAGGTCAGACGCAGAACCTGAAGCTGTATGGGGCTCCCCCTTGTGACCAAAGCCCTGTACTGGGAGCCACTGAGAACCTGGAAGATCAGTGTTCTCGCCTCTGCCCCCTCAGCCCCGTGGCAACACGGCGGCCGCTGCGGCGCTGCTCGTCCTAGTCTGGCAGCCAGGGGAGAGGCTGGGTGTGTGGACTCAGCTGGGGCTGAGCATCACTGGGGGAAGGATGTGAGATGCTCTGTGAGCAGCCCTGGTACCAGGCTTGGAGGGGGAGTGAGTAGGGGAGAGGAGAGGAGGCTCTGGAGCTGCCTTGGGTCTGAGGCGCCATCTTCTCTCCCCAACAGCCTCTCTCTGCAGCCCCTTGATGTACCACACCTGCTGATACTGCAAAGCAGATGCTTTTCCCTTCCACTCCCTGTTCCTTCCCTGAGGACTACAAGAATGTTTTTATTTTAAAATAATGTATGTAGAAATTGGTACAAGATTCCTGAATATCCCCACACCCTTTTCTCTGTTAACATGGATATCTCTATCTATCTGTACAGCTAATGAGGCAATAGTCACATGTTATTAATAATCCTCATACCTGATTTGGGTGTCATTAGTATTTCTTTTGGCTTTCCAGGTCCCGTAGTCTCTCAGACTCTCCTTGTGTTGATGGACTTGGCATTTAGGGGAGCACTGCTCAGGGTGTTGTAGAAGGGCCCTCAATGTGAGTTTGGTTGACTGGGGTGATGGGGTTGAGGGAAAAAACAGAAACATGAAGGGCCTTCTCAGCACAGTGCCCTGGAGAGTCACCTGCACCTGCTCCTCACTGGTGAATGTCACCTTCCCTCCTGGCTGAAGTCGGGTCTCACTTCCTCCCTAGGAAGTTCTTTCTTTCCTGGGTCCCGTTCCACACAGCAGTTGTTGGAAGGAGTCACCATGTGGAGCCCACACTTAAGGGTGCTCTGCCATAAAACATTTGTGTGCAGGTTTCGTGTTGAAGAAAAGTTTTCAAGTGAGCTGGGTAAATACCCAGAAGAGAGATCAGTAGGTTTTAGGGTAAATCTGTGTTTCACTTAATAGGAATTTGAAATTTCAAAATCTCTCCATAGTGACTATGTGATTTTGCATTTCCTCTGCAGTAAGTGGGGGTCCCTGTTGCTCCCCATCCTCGTCAGCACCTGGTGCACAGTGTCCCCCTTATCTGAGTTTTCACTTTCCCAGCCTCAGTTTCCCAAAATTAACCTAGGTTCAAAGTTTTTTCATAATAAGATATTTAGAGAGATCACATTCACTTAACTTTTTATTATAGTACATTGTAGTGAGTTTGATAGTCCTGTTTTAAAGTTATTATTATTAATCACACTGTACCTGACTTATAAAGTAAATGTATCATATGTATGTATGTGCAGGGAAATCTTTGTGTAGAAGGCTCCATATTATTGATAGTTCTGGTATCCACTGGGGGTCTTGGAATACATCCAATGTGGATAAAGGGGACCTGCTGTAGTAGCATTTGGATTTAGGCCATATAATAGGTTTGTATTGCATGTCTTTGTTTTAATTTGCACTTGCATTTATATATTGTCTTTCAAGATATGATGTTGAGTGTCTGTTCATATGCGTTAGTCGCCCATCAATATAGTTTCCTGTTCAGAGTTTTGCTCAATTTTAAAAATATTATCTGTTCCTTGTTGATTTTTAGGGTTGCATGCATATTCTAAAGCAGGTATTGTATTAGAGTCATTATTGCAAATATTTTCTCTGGTCTCTGGCCCCAGCTCTTTTGCAGACCTAACACTCGCATCAGTACATACATAGGCTTTCCTGGGAAGAGAATGAGAGAGATGCTGACTGCAGTGGGTTCAGAGTAGAGGAGACTTGGTTGACTGAGGATGATGTGACTTATGTATTTGTGTATGTTCTTGAGTATTTATGAATCCTCTCTGTGTGCGTGAATAACAAATATTAATAATTATCAAAGTCATTTATTATTGGGCCTCCCTGGTGGCGCAAGGGGT
>NW_023605279.1:0-25871 GCF_014898055.3 Talpa occidentalis
CAGCTCTGGGCTCCTGTGCTCAGCCCTGTGGCCACACGGGGGCGCTGCCGCGCTGCTCCGGATTTGGTGGCGCCGCCAGGACGGGGCGGGGGCTGAGGTGGGCAGAGTTGGGGGTCCTGGAGGGCGGTGTCCTGGGGTGAGATGCTCTGTGAGGAGTCAGAGCAGCAGGACTCAGAGGAGAGGAGACTCCAGAGCCTGCCCTGTGTGTGAGGTTTCCAGCTTTTCTCCCAGAACCCCTCTCTCCAGTCCCTGCACGGCGATACCTGGGAAAACTGGAAAAGAGAAAAATTTTTCCTTCTACAGCCTATTAAATAATGAGGGCATTTGAAAAAATAACATTTAAAGAACACTGTTAGATTTACAGAAAAGTTGCAGCGGTAGTACGGGTCTTGTTTATCCCACAACATTTCCATTTTGTTAACATCCTACATGAGTACAGGTATTTTTTCACAACTAATGCAGCAATGTTCACATAATTACTAAATGCCATACTTTCATTAGTGTTTGCTAATGTCCATTTTATGCTCCATGATCCCATCCAGTTTGCCTGGATGACAGTTTCTCAAACTTTTCTTGTTTTTATAGCATTGACATTGGTGAGGAGTGATGTTTAGGAGATGTGTTGGGGTCACAGGTGGGGGTTCTTGGGTCACCTCTAAAAAAAGCTTCACCAGAGTCCTCCTTTCAGTGGTGTGAGGGCACAAACACACACACACGCACACAGAGAAAGAAGAAGATGTCTGTGTAGACACAAGCAGGCAGGAATTGTTGCCCCTGGAGTGGGCGGGTGTGTTAGGAGAAGCCTGCAGGCCCCAGGCAGCAGCCTTGGGGGCAAAGCTGCATCATCCTGGGGCAGAAAGGGCATGGAGGTAGTGATCTTGTTGGGGGGCTTCATTCTTTTGTGGGATTGTCATCTGTCTTTAAATTAATTATTCTTATGATGTGACAAGCTTCATTTGTCAGGAGCAGCGAGTCTCTGCAATGGCTCCATCCCCACATGCCACCTCTGGACTGTGCCTCCTTATACTTCCTGTAGCATCTGATACTTGCTATCTCAGCTGGCCCCAAGCATTTTTCATTTATATAGTTGGTTTAATGACTATGTTAATCACTTCTACCTCCACCTCCACTTTCTGGTCATGTGACCCCTCCACCCTAAATTTTCTACTTTTGGCTTCCATCAAGGAGCACTGCTCAGGACTACTTTCTCTCAATTTAGGTTTGTTTTTTTTTTTTTTTTTTTGACTGGGACTGTGGGTTTGGGGAAGCAGACCCCAGGGGTGCAGGCCATTGTCCACTCAACACGTCAGCGCTCATCATGTCCACCTGACTCATCACTGATGGTGCTAACCTGCAACACCAGGTTAAGGCAGAATTTCCCAGATATCTTCCTGCAAAACTTCTTTTTTTTCTATTTATTTATTTATTTATTATTATTTTTAAAGATTTATTCATTTACTTACACAAGCACTGGGTACAGTCAGAAGCGCGGGAGGGTGAGATAATTCACCAGAGCCTGAGCGGGGAGCAGAACAGGCAGACTGACAAAGTACACTACTAAGGGGAGCAGTAGGCGTGGCAGGAGAGTTCTGCGCACCTTGTGGGACCCTCGCCGGCGGCCTGGGATCAAACCAGTGCTGCAGAAGCTGTGGTCAGCTTAGCAGCCCAGTGCTCAACCACTGCACCACTGGGGAGACCCTGTTCTATTTATTTAAATGCTGTTGTCTTTTGAAGTTAGTCACTATGGGTGTCACATTTATGGGTGTTCTGCTATAAACATTTACATGCATGCAGGGTTTTAGTACAAATATATGTTTTCAAATTAGTTGGGTAACTAGGTGGGACAGTGATCTCTGGGCTGTATTTTAGGTTTTCAAAGAAAATGTCAAAGATCTTTACAGTTACTGCGCCATTTTGCATTCCTGCGGGCAGTGATGAGGCTCCTGTTGTCCACATCCTGGGCAGCACCTGTGCAGGGTTTGCATTTTCAGCCCCTACCAGGTGTGATGGTGTCACTGTTGTTCTTTTTGTCTTTCTCTAGTGCCCTGTGATGCTGAGCATCTGTTCATGGTTTTCCTTGTCATCTGTGTCTCTTCTTGGTGACGTGTCTGTTAAAGTCTTTTGTCCATTTTTCAAATGAGGCACCACTCATTTACAACACTGTTGTTGTCCCTTTAAAATTGGGTTATTTCCCTTTAAAATTGGGTTATTGAGCTTTAAGCATTATTTTGTAAATCCTAGATACAATCCTTGATCAGATTCATGATTTGCAAATGTTTCCCTCACTCTGTGTCCTGAACTCCTGTACTGACAGGAAAACAAGCATTATTATCCAGACAGAAGCATGGATATATTTTGTTTTTGAGAAGAGAAATGATAGATCACTAACTGGCTTTGAGCAGATGTCCTGGCTGACTGGGGTGTTGGGGGGTGGAGGAGAATGACTTAACTTATGCGTATCCTTGAGTGTTATTTAAATGTTCTTGTATGTGCATGAAATATGTTTTCAAAAGTAAATTACACTGCATTACTCAACTTATAACACTCTTTACACATCACGTCCAAATCATGTGTTAAGACCAACTGGCACGTGTGTTACCAGTGATGGACCTGCATGTCATTGCCAAAGTCATGGTTTCCCTTTGGGTTCACTCTGGTGTTGTCTGTTCTGTGGGTGTTGGACAAACGTATAATGACCTGTGTCCATCATGAGAATATCATGCAGAGTATTTTCACTGCCCCTAATGTCTTCTGTGCTCCAAGGAAACAAAAGCAAAAATAAACCACTGGGATCACATCAGACTAAAAAGCTTCTACACAGTAACAGAAACTACCATTAAAATGAAAAGACAATATTAAGTCAGAGAAAATATTTGCACATCATCAACCCAACAAGGAGTTACTATCCAAGATCTACAAAGAACTCCAAAGCAGGAAAACAACCCAATAAAAACAGGGGCAGGGGCGCTAAATAGGTACTTTTCTAAAGAAGACTCACAGATGGCCAATAGATACATGGATACATGTATATCATCATGTGCTGTCAGGAAAATCCCAAGTAAAACCACAATGAGTTACCACCTTACACCTGTGAGAATGACCCATCGACAGGTGTAGGGGAAAAGGAACTCTGGTACATTGTCCATGGGAATGGAGATTGCTCTTGTTAGCCAGCAGAATGAGGGGTTCCCTGGACCCTCAAACCTGCACACTCTACATGGGTTCTGTCATCAGCTGCATAAAGATAAAACATAATCTAATGTGTGAGACCTTTGTTAGAAAAGAACTTTAACACAATTAGTGTGTAATAGAGAATTAGTGTGCAATAGGGAAAGAGAAGAGAAAGGATATAGATAAATAGTTCCCAATTAAGTACCCAAAGTTACCTGTCCCCTCATGGGTAAATGCCCAACCAAAGAGGCTTGGCCCAAAGCAGGCCCACTGAGGTCCAAAAGCCTGCCACAGTCTAAGGCACCTACTGGTAGAGACCCATGGGGAGGGGGCAGGAGGGACCAGACAAGTCTGGAAGGAAAAGAGCAAAATCAAAATCCACATGAAGATAACAGCTGCCATTGCCAGACTCCCCATGGGTCTCTCACCCATGTCTTTGTCTCTTTTACGTGTCTCTTTCCATGTCCCCAACTCCCTGGCACAAGTCCAAGCCTGGAAGTTGAGGAATGTCACTACTAGTAATGAATATTATTGAAAAGCTTGAATTCATTTTCCTCCTACAAGGCACACAGAGCACCTGTACTGCTCATGCGGCTCTGGAGGCAAAGGGGAAAGCGTGGCTTCTCCTTCCCAGGAGAGAAGCGGGTCTCAGGAGGGGGGTCTGTGGGTCACTTGCCCCCTCGGGTAGAAGAGCAGCTCTCATGGGGCCCTGGAGGTGACCTTACCCCGTGTCTGCAGCGCCCACGTGGGGAGAGGGGTCTCCAGGCATCTCTGCCCTTGACGTCCATCCTCACTGTCTGTGCTGCAGAAGCTGTTTCTGACTGACATGGACGCTCACCCTGTGGCTCACAGATCCTGCTTGTCCTTTGGCCTCTCTCTGGGCTGACGGCCATGACTGCTGTTTACTAAAAGAACATCATCATGTCTGTTAAAAGTCTAAGCTATTTCTTCACTAGAGAATCTCAGACGTTCCTCCTCCCTGATGTTATTTTAAACCCAGTACTTCCCCCAACACTAACCCATGAGCATCTTCTATGATTTCATTCACAGACATTTGTCCACCGTCTGCAGATCCCCCAGGAGGGAACAGGAGCGTGTGCGTGGACTGGGGACCCTCAATAGGTCTCTCACACGTGTGCTCACAGGCCTCACCCTGGAGAGCTTCCTCCTGCTCCTGTGCGTGTCCACAGGGCGTCTGTCCTGAAATCCTCCCTGTTGCTTCAATAATAGTGTATTGTATCACCTCAGTAGCCAGGACTCATAAAACAGGTATCCCTTTGCTTTAAACTTGATTCCTCATTTTCCCTCTATATCAACATCCTTTTGGTGAGGTTTGAAGTGTTTGGGGAGAAACAGGAACCCTCTGCTACATGGTCCCCCTCCTAGATGATGTTGTCATCAGGGCTCACGGCCTTATGGTCACATCTCCTAGCGCACAGCCCTCCCCGGGCAAGGACTGGTCATGGGAGACAGACTTACAGCTTCCTGTGGACTCCTTTTGTCACCATTTGGTTCCTGCTTTTTCCATCAGAGACGAGCAGGAGGAGGGGAGTGTCCAGCTCTTCTCCAGGAACCCTCAGCCTTTGTCCTCCCTCAGGCATGAGGGGACGAGCAGGGACAGGGAGTCAGGGACCTGGCTGTGTCCAGGTTCTGCCATCACTGACCCTGATGGTCCTTTCATTATTTACCCTCATCTAGAAAATAAGAATGAATGTGAAGTTCTTTTTAGCTCAATTCCTAACACTCTCTGGCAGGCATGAATTTTGTTTTTAAGATTTATTTATTTGTTTTTAAATTTATTTATGTATGCATACAAGAACTGGGGTACAGACCAGAGGTGTGGGGGTGAGAGGATTCACCAGAGATCGTGGGGAACAGAACAGGCGGATGGGCTGAAATACACTGCTGAGGGGAGCAGTGGGCGAGTCAGGAGAGGTCTGCTGCGACGTGTCAGTATCTCCCTGGCCGGGGATCGAACTCGTGCTACAGAGGCTGTGGACAGCTTCATAGGTTGCATCTTAACCCCTTGTGCCACCAGGGAGGCCCAAGATTTATTTATTCATACTTATAAGAACTGTGGTACAGGCCAGAGGTGTGGGGGGTGAGAGGATTCACCAGAGACAGAGTGGGGAGCAGAACAGGCAGACTGACTGAAATACACTGCTGAGGGGATCAGTGGGCAAGACAGGAGAGGTCTACTGTGCCATGTGGGTAGCTCCCTGGCCTGGGATCTAACTCATGCTTCAGAGGCTGTGGATAGATAGCTTCACAGTGCTGTGCTTAACCCCTTAAGCCACTAAGAGGCCCAGGCATGAATTTTTGCAGCTTCACTTGTCACTTTCTCAGGACTGAACAGAGAGGGGGTGGTCAGGTGGGTGCAGGACACCACACCCTGCAGCGGGACAGTCACCAGTTCCAATCTCAGGTTATGTTAAAACAGGGCAATGTTGGGGACAGCCACTGTTTCTGGGTCCTCATCCTCATCCATGTGCTCACACTTGGAAGACAACACTCAGGCTCAGGGTGTAAAAGCAACAGGGTTTATTAAAAAGGGGAGACTGCAAACAAGGAAGGAGTGTCTAAGCCCAGAAACGGCCATCCGTCCTACCTCAGACAGTGTCCTCAGTGTCCAGTGGTCCGAAACAAAGGCTACTCACACAAGCTGTGCTACGACAGCCTGGAGCTGGTGACAACAGGTAAGCAGTGGACCAGGCGCCAACTCCCGGTGGCAGCTGGAGGTGATCCCAGGTGGGGCTGCTCAGGTGATGCTGCAGCAGCCAGCAACAGATGTCCAAAGGCCAGGCGGACAGCACCAGACCCTGGACTGAAAACTGCCAGATGCAACAGCACCAGGAGATGGTGCCCAAGGATGAGAAGAGGTGGACAGCTCTCAGAGGAGGCCAGATACAGGTCAGCAGTGCTGGTCAGCACTGGTCGAGCAGGCAATGGTGTCAGAGATGCCAGTTTACATCTGATAAAGATGCCATTGTACCAGTAGCAAACAGCCTTAGAGAGGCTGGGCATAAGCCACCAGCAAACAGCTCCTTTAGAAACACCAGGGACAGCCTGACGATGTTCTCTGCAGGCGGTGTTAGAGCCAGGGCCAGAGGCAGGTGTAGCCATCAGGACTCAGCAAAGGTCTCACACTCTGCAGAGGTCTTGGCAAAGATCTTTCCAGGAGCACCAACAAATCTGACCAGTAGCTGTCTATCAAGTGGCTCAGGCTGGCTGCTGCTCTGGCTTGTATCCTCTTCAGGGTGCCACCTTTCAAGCTTGATTGGCCCCTTTATAATCCCAGCCGTTTGGTTGGTGCCAGTGGAGCGCCAATCAGATTGGTCCATTTAGAGGCCTGGATGGTCTCAAAAACCTTGAATGGTGGGCGGCTCTCCGGTGGCACAGGGGTTAAAGACACAGCACAATCAAGCTATTGCCAGCCACTACAACATGAGTTGATCCCTGGCCAGGGAGCCAACCCACGTGGCACAGCAGGCCTCTCCTGTCTAGCCCGCTGCTCCCCTTAGCAATGTATTTCAGTAGATCCACCTGTTCTGCTCCCTACTCTGACTCTGGTGAATCCTCCTACCCCCGACACCTCTGGCCTAAACCCCAGTTTTTGTGTGCATACGTAAGTAAAAATAAAAATCTCTTTTAAAACAAACAAAACAAAACAAAAAAAATCTTGAATGACAGCTGTGAGAGCTTGAATCTGATTGTTCCATTACAATCTGGCACTGTGTTCCCAAATGAAACACCTGCCAGTATGTCCAGATGCCTGAGGTCAGATAGTCTCACCCGGGAGTGCAGGCCGCTGTCACTCAGGGCATAAAACAGGCCCGTAGGCTGCACGCAGTAAGGTCCCCTCTCCCCCCAGCATCAGGGATCACAGTGGGAGTGGGCTTCAGCAGGGCCAATGCTCACCTGAGCATCCAGAGCAGGCACCCCTCTATCACAGCCCACCAGGCCGGTCTCCCACCTGCCACAGCACAGCCCAGGCCAACGCTGCTAGAGCTCAGGGAGGCCCACAGCCCGCATGCTGAGTTTGGGCCTAGAATGCCATGGGCCTCTCTCCCCATGGCTTCTGTCAAGGCTTGCTACTGAAGTGGGCCTCAGCAAAGCTGGTCATACCCCACCGCTTGCACCAGGCTGCAGGGGTCCACATTAAATGTAGAATCAGGAAAATGACCCCTGGGCAAGTCTGCTCCCAGAGGACAAACTGACCAGAATAAAACTGAACCTGCTGTTCCCTCTTGTGGTGGCTCCTGGCAGCGTGGAGAGCACACAGTGACCTCGGCGGGTCAGAGAGTCACTCAGCTGAGAGCAGGCCTGGCAGAAGCTGTGGCCGCAGGAGGTGCTCCCAGGGGCCTCCTGTCTCCAGGCAGATGCTGCAGGTCACTTCTTCCAGGGGGGTCCAGTAGGGACCCCAAGGCCATGACTGTCCTGCAAGGTGGGTGAGGAAGGTGAACAAGGGAGGGCAGAGGAGACGCTCAGGGAGGAGGTGACCACACCTGCCCTGGTCAGACCGCAGGAGCCTCCTCCCTGCCCTGCACACTCTTACCCTCTCCAGTCTCTGCTCCCCATGGCACCCCAGGCCTTTCTCAACATGGACCCTCACCTGCCTTCTCTGCTCCCCACACCAGCAGGGAGGGCTCACAGGGCCTGGCATCACCTCCACTTTTCCCCCCACCCCACCTGCCTCCAGCACCAGAGCACCATCAGGAGGAATTATTTTTAATTTGACTTGTCAATAGAAGGGCTGGCTGGGCAGGTAGTAGGCGCCCGTCACTAAGAGGACCCAACCCTCACTCTGGATGTTTCCAGTGGATGTGACCACACTGAGGCCTCAGCCCCCTCAGCTCTGAGACCCTTCCTCACTGCAGCTGCCACAGCAGGGGGGCCTGGGTGGTCAGAACCCTGGGTCGCCCAATGTGTGGCCTGGGCTGCGCTTCTGAGTCTCACTCCCCACAGTCACTAGTTACGCTGGGATCATGGTATCTGACAACTCACAGGGTGTCGTGCGTTAAACTGAACAATTCATGCAAATGTTTCTCTTATTTTCATTGTTGACTTTCTCAGTTCAACACTTTCTCCTTCTCCCAGGTGTTTTTCTAATTGCACAGCCTTGTTACAGCAACAACCCAAATAAAAGAAATTTTATAGTAAAAAAAAAAGCCTTACCTCCAATCCCAGTAGCAAATATCATAATGGTGCTTACCTTTCCGTGCTCTCCTCCAGCGTGGCCATGCGGACAAGCAGATGCATCCTGAACACTAGTGGGGAGAGGCGTGGGGGAAGCAGCCTGGTTTGACCTGACATCCTCTCCCTGCTGCACGTGGAGGGTTATGCTGGGGAGACGGGAGAGCCCCAGAATGAGAAAGAAACGTCAGTTCGTCCTCTAACATTACATCTTCCCTAGGAGCTGAGGGAGACCCTGGTGGGTCCGCTAAACTTGAGCAGCCTGTTCAGCTGCCATTTGTGTGACCTGCAGTTCTGCATTCCCGGTCACTCAGTCACGGGAGCCAGACCTTACAAGGTGCCTTTCAAATCTTTCAAGAGAGAAAGCTTGATCACCCTGGGAAGGCGATGCATCACGAGGTGGGACAAGGGAGCCCAGAAGCTGACCAGGGGACCGCCTTGTTGATAAGATTAGGCCCATGGTCCAGGGTCTGGGGTCTCGTTTCAATTCCAACACGTGATCATCAAGCAGATAAGAATTATCTGGTCAGCAGACTCCTGTCCCCCTGAAGCCCAAGATGACGTTCCTTATTTCACCCATCCTCCTCCTTGTCCTCCTACCCCACGTAACTGACACTCTATGATTATTCTAGCAATAAAAACGGCCCGGATCTTCCTCTTCAGCAGCATCCTGCATCATGTAGCCTGCTCCACGACGCCCGTTTATCAGTGTGGTGTTGCCCGACACAACAGACTCTGCTCCATCTCCCTCCCTTCCTGGACTGTGGACAAAGGCTCAGCTCAGGAACTGGGGTGACCTGGGCTAATCCTGACCCTGGGCCAGGTCAGCAGGACACACACTCCTTCCTCCCCCTGTGTGGCTCCCTCCAGCTCTGGTCTAGAGAGAAAGTAGCTGAAGCTCATGGAACAACCTCATTTTGAGGCCCGTGGGTTTTCTATGGTGACTCCAAAGAAGATGAACGTAGGGGATTGAAGATGAACATTGGCGACTGGGGGAGGGAGCTGTCAGGGGTGAAGTTACCACCACATCCTAGCAGGGGCCTGGAGCAGGGGTCCTGCCCAGCTCCTTACACCTCAAGCCAACCATGAGATATTTCTAAACCTCAGCCTCTTCAGGTCCAATGCCTTTTCAGTCCTGCTTAGAAACTGCTTCTCCATGGAACCGCATTTACTGAGGTGTAGTTCTGACACTCTTTACTCTGTGTGCGATTTGAATTCATTTATTCTGGGGCTTGAAGTTAATTGGGAACCAGATCTTCACTCAGCACTGGGGTTACTCTGACCCTCTGTCTCTGGTTCCTCTCAGAGCCGCCCTCTCTGCAGTGTCTCTACTCAGCAGTGTCTGAGCAGCCCCAGGAGTCCCTGCACCTCCTGTCTCTGACCTTGTGGGAAACCAGCCCCTCACTGTGCATGACAGTGAGGAGGTGAAAGCCAAGTCCTGAGGTCAGTGATGGATGGAGGACACAATTTGCTTTTTTTGTTTCTTTTTCCCCTCATTGTATTATTCAGTAGAGGTAACATTGCTTTACACACTGTATGTGTTCAGAGGCCCAGGGTCACCCCTCTTCAGATGTTTGTTACCACATCACGCCTACCATAAGGGCACCCACAGTCTTCACCATAGTCCCCTGGGCCCTCTCCCTACCTTGTTTCCTGCTCTTACCCCCACCCCATACTTTCAATTCCACAGTCATATTTCTAGAGTTTGTTTTGGGTTCGTTTCACCTGTGCCTGCTTTGTTTCTTTATATTCCACATATGAATGAAATCATCCAGTATTTAACTTTCTCCTTCAAACTTATTTCACTTAGCATAATCCCATCCATATCTATTCTTGTTGCAAAGTCAGTATTTTTCTTTATCATGGCTGAGTAGTATTCCATTGTGTATATAGTTTGTGTTCTTTATCCCTCACCTACCGTTGGGCACTTAGGTTGTGTCCATAGCTTGATCATGGTAGACAGTGCTGCAGTGACCACAGGAGGTGCATATTCCTTGGAATTAGCATTTTACGTTCTTTGGATAAATACCAAGGAATGGAATGCTTGACCATGGGACAGGTGTATTTTGAATATTTGGAGGAACCTTCATTTGTTTTCCATAGGGGCAGGACCGATGTGCTATCCATAGAAAATAGAGGTTCCAGGTTACCGCCCCACCCAAGGAAATGTGGGGCTGAGCAGGCATGAGAAGCTAAGGAAGAGGAGGAAGACGTGGAGCAAGATGGGGAGAGGAGACTGGAGGAGGCGCATGGAGCACAGAGACATTCAAAGAAGAAGCCACTCTTGCTCCTCAGGCTTGGACTTGTGCCAGGGAGTTGGGGACATGGAAAGAGACACATGAAAGAGACAAAGACGTGCATGAGAGACTCAAGGGGAGGCTGACAATGGCCGCTGTTATCTTGTTGTGGATTTTGACTTTGCTCTTTTCCTTCCAGACTTGCCTGGCCCCTCCTGCCCCTGTCCCATGGGTCTCTACCAGTAGGTGCCTTAGCCATGTGGCAGGCGTTCGGGCCCCAATGGGCCTGTTTTGGGCCAACCCTGTTTTGCTGGGCATTTACCAATGAGGGGACTGGTAGCTTTGGGTGCTTCACTTGCGAACTATTCTAACTATATTCTTTCTCTTCTCCCTATTGCACACTAATTCTCTATTGCACACTAATTGTATTAAAGTTCTTTTCTATTGAAGGTCTTACGCTTTAGAGTATGTTTTGTCTTTATTCAGATGATGGCAAATCCCATGTAGAGTGTACAGGTTTGAGGGTCCTGGGAAACCCTCATTCTGCCCACTAACAGGACCAGACTTCATTCCCACCCACCATGTACCAGAGAGAGTTCCTTTTCCTCCACACCCTTCAGTGGGTCACTCTCACAGGTGAAAGGTAGTAACTCATTGTGGTTTTAATTGGCATTTTCCTGACAGCACGTGACATTTATCCATGTACTTATTGGCCATCTGTATGTCTTCTTTACAAAAGTATCTATTTAGTTCCTCTGCCCTGTTTTTATTGAGTTGTTTTCTTGTTTTGCAGTTCTTTGCAGATCTGGGATAGTAACTCCTTTTTGGATTGATGATGTGCAAATATTTTCTCCAACTTGATATTGTCTTTTCATTTTAATGCGTTTCCCTCAAAATATAGAAGTTTTTTAGTTTCATGTGATTCCAGTGGTTTCTTTTTGCATTTGCTTCCTTGGAGCACAGAAGACATTAGGGGCAGTGAAAATACTCTGCATGATATTCTCATGATAGACACAGGTCATTACACATTTGTCCAACACCCACAGAATGGACAACACCAGAGTGACCCCTGAGAGAAATCATGACTGTGCGACTATGATGTGCGGGTCCATCACTTATAACCCACGTGCCAGTCTGATCTTAACACGTGATTTGGACATGATGTGTGAAGAGTTTTATAAATTGAGGAATGAAGTGTAATTTATTTTTGAAAGCATATTTCATGTGCATGCAAGGACATTGAAATAACACTCAAGGATACGCATAAGTCATTCCCTTCCATCCCCCTTCATCCCTGTCAGCCAGTATCTGCTCAAAACCAATTAGCAATTTATCTTTTCTTTTCTAAAAAAATATATCCATGCTTCTGTCTGCACAATAATGCTTGTTTTCCCGACAGTAAAAGAGTTCAGGTCATAGAATGGGGGAAACATTTGCATATCATGAAACTGATAAAGGACTGTATCAAGAATTTACAAATAATGCTTAAAACTCAATGAATAGCAAGAAATAATCCAATTTTAATAAGGACAAAAAACAGTTATAAATATAGCAAAAAAAAAAAAAAATTGACTTCCAGGCCACCCCTGGTGGCGCTGGTAGTTGAGCACAGCACTGTGAAGCTGTCCGCAGCCTCTGCAGTGCAGGTTCGATCCCATCCAGCGGGCGAGAATCCCACATGGCGTGGCAGACCTCTCCTGTCTCACCCGCTGCTCCACTCAGCAGTGTATTTCATCAGTCTGCCTGTTCTGTTCCCCGCTACATCTCTGGTAAATCTTCTCACCTCCTGTGCATCTGGCCTGTACCCTGGTTCTTGTATGCACGAATAAATAGATCTTTTTATTTATTATTATTTATAGACATAGCAACTTATGTAGACAAAGAAAAATAAAATATGAACAAATGCTCAATATCACAGTTAAGAACAACAGTGACACCATCACACTGCTGTCCAGGGTGTGCACAACAGGAGCCTCATCAGGTTCATTGTAAAAGATCTTTAGGGGCTGAGAGACACATCAGAGCCCTGGGCACAGTCGCTGCCTGGTTGAGAACAAAACAGAACCTGGTCAGAGATGAGACCACAGGAGGGACTGATGAGGGTGACTTCCCCATAGAGTCCATTTACACTGTCCCCAGGGCTCAGGGATCAAACCCCTGATCCACACTTACCTGCAGCCTGAGTGTAGCTTCCTCCTTGTCTCCCTGTGGGAAGAAACATCATGGGAGACCAGGGAACAATCAGGTCAGAAGACCTAAAGGAATCTTTTAATCCTGCACAACAGGGGAGTTTCCAGAACTGTGACTAAAGACCCAGGTCAGGACTGGGAAAAATGAAGAAAGGAGGTGAGGGGGGACAGGACCAAATGCCCTCTGGGCAACACACGTGTGTGTGGATGGTACTTCCCATTAAATAGGCAGGGCAAGTTCTCCCTGGGATGTGAAAGCCCTCAGTAGACAAGATCTCCCACTCCCTTCCCTACCTGAGTGCTTCTTCCTCCACATCACAGCTGCAGTCACCGCAGCTCCAGTGAGCACAGCTCCAAGGAGAACCAGGCTAGCAATGATGCCCATGGTGGGGATGGAGGACTGAGGAGGGGGCACTGGAAGGGAAGGGAAGATCATACCCTGAGCTCCAGACCTTATCCTGACCCTCTGAAGGGCTCCAGAAGGGCTCCTGATGGCCCTGAGAACAGCCTCAGTGCCCACATCCTCCTCCTCACCCCATCTCAGGACTTGGGGCTCCAGCAGCCCCTCATGCTGCACGTGGCATGTGTATCTCTGCTCCTCTCCAGAAGGTACCACCACCGCCGCCCACTTCTGGAAGGTTCCATCTTCCCCAGGCCTGGTGTCCACCAGCTCCATCTCCTGGGTCAGGTCCTCCCCATCTCGCTGCCAGGTCAGGGTGATGTCCGCAGGGTAGAAGCCCAGGGCCCAGCACCTCAGGGTGACCTCATGCTCAGAGGTGGGGTGGTGGGTCACATGTGTCCTTGGGGGATCTGAGGTGGTAAATCAGAAAACTCCCTTTGTGTTTCCTCCATGGACACTGAGGAATCCTCATGAGACCATCCTCACAAGGGACAAGACAATTGGTGTGGCAGGAATGACAGGGGTGAAGGATGTCCTGAGCAAACTCCATACAGGCTTTGCGGACTCCACCCCCACAACACTGGGAACTACAAATTCCATGATCACCAAAGGGAAGGTTGCAAGGACCTGAGGGTGGAGTTAAGCAACTAGGCTCTCCATTTGGGTATTTAACCGGTCATGTGGCCAGGAGTCTCTGGGTTGGCAACCACGAGGCGTGCTAGGTTTTCGCCACCTCTGTGGGTCACTGGGATTCCAGGTCAGCGGAACGGGTAGGATGCATTTACGAACTTATCTCCATCTTTTTCTCCCTGAGTTATTCATTTCCCATTCCCCTTCCTGTGTAAGTAAACCTTTCATCAATCTTTTGTGTGTGTCTGTAGTTTAGCATTCATAAGTCCTCTTTAAGCACACAGGTGAGGACCCACAGTCAGGAAACCCCATTTTATATCAGGGTTTGCCCTGTAACAGCTGGAAGCATAAACTGTAAAAAACAGGCTAATCTGGGGAATCTGTGAGATTCTCCTATTCCTCAGAAAGTTTTAGAATGAGGAGGAAAACCCAGGGTAGGATGAAGCAGAGGGAGTGGAACACAGACTTTTTATTCCTGACCTGGGTGGAAGGTGAATGACACAGAAAAGCAGGAATCACATAACTGACAATGTTCTCAGACCAGAAACAAGACTGAGAGAGAAACTGGTGGTTCTCAAACAGGCCCCTGGTCAAAAGGACCCGGTGACGTGTGATGTCAGGGACTGTCTGTCTTTCTCAGGAGAGACGGGATCCCTTCACTGTCCTTCAGGAGAAGCCGGAGTCTCTGGGAGTCTCTCTAGTGCAGAACATGAAACCCAGGGGAGTCCCCCTCTCGGGACTAGAGAGAGGACTCATTTCCCACAGTGACTCCAGGCAGGGGGGCACCGGGAGGCCTCCAGGCCCCTCTTACCCGTGCGCTGCAGAGTCTCCTTCCCGTGCTCCAGGAATCTGCGCAGCCACCTCAAGCACCTGCCCTCCACAAACTTCCTGAATTCCTCTGCCTCACCCAGGGCCTCCCACTCGCGCCGGGTGATCTGAGCGGCCATGTCCGCCGCGGTCCAGGAGCGCAGGTCCTCGTTCAGGGCCAGGTAATCGGCGCCATCATAGGCGAACTGATCATACCCGCCAAGGAGGCGCCCGTCTGGCCCCACGTCGCAGCCAAACTTCTCCTGGAAGGTGTGAGACCCTGTCCCCGCCCGTGTCACCCCGCGCGGTCACCCCGATCACACCCGCTCCCGCCAGGGAATAAACTAAACAGAATGAAATGGGTGAAAGTCCTGCGGGCTGTTCCCGGGCAGGTTGCTGAGAAGCCTGGAGGGGGAGACCCTGAGCGACCCCCGTCCGTGGGGATGGGGGTGCTGACCCGGCCCGGCCCCGCGCCAGCTCACCGGTCTCGCTCTGGTTGTAGAGGCCGCACAGGGCGTCCAGCTGCGCTCGGAACCACAGTGTGCGCTCCCTTAGCATCTGCGTCTCCTCGTCCCACTCCTCCTGCCCCACCTGCCCCGCCCAGGGCGCCCGCGGCTCCGCGCTCTGGCCCCGGGGAGTCGCTGTCGAACCGCCCGAACTGCGTGTCGTCCATGTAGCCCACGGCCATGAAGCGGGGCTCCCCGGGCCGGGCCGGGACATCGCGGTGGAGAAAAACCTCAGGGAGTGGGGGCCTGGGGGCGGGAGGGGAGACCCGGGCTATTCTTCTCCCCTTCGGGGGCTCGAGTCCCAGGGGGGCGCCCAGGAGACAGAAAGCGGGTGAAAGACGAGTGAGACCGAAAAGCGGCTGCGGGACGAAAATGGCCGGGACTCGGGGGGCCAGAGGAGGCTGGGGTCTCGGGGGGACAGAAAGGGGCCAGGACGGGGCGGGGCCGAGGTGGGGGGACAACTAGGTCGCGCCTTTCCCACGCCCGCCCACGCCCTCGCTCCCGCCTCTGGGAGTGCCCTGTCCCCTCCCGACCCGCACTCACCCGCCCGGGTCTCCCTGGGGGCCGCGGCCCCCGCGAGCAGGAGCAGGAGGGCTGCGCCCCCCATCCCCCAGGATGCGCCTCCACCCGGGCTGGGGAGACGGAGTCCCGGCGGGCGGGCGAGGGCTTTGGAACGGGAGCCGCGGGGCTGCTGATTGGCTGCTCTGGAGACCTCCAGGCAATGGGGAGTGAGCCCTGGGCTGACTCACCAGTATCCAGGCAGGAGGACCCGACGCAGATTGAGAGAGATGAAACCGGGTAGATGAGGAAGCCCCAACAGTAACCTCCCAGCCGCAGACAGTGCTCTGGGGACTGAGACCTTGAGAGCCACACCCCGACACCCCTCCTCTCCTGCACCAAGACCTTTGTGACACTGTTGCCTCCCTGAATCCAGGCCCAGGAATTGGGTCAGCGATTCTCAAACATTTTTCTTTCAGGATGTCTCCACAGTCTCACAAATTATTACGGATCCCATGTACAATTTTTTTTACGTGGGTTATAGCTTTAAATATTTACTTTACTAGAATAATACCTTTCAAAAAGACGTTATTATGCTGGGAGCCATGCTACTCCTGTCGTCTGACAAAAGTCCAGGCATGGGGCAGATTCCTGAAAAGTCAGGAATCTCTAGCTGACCCTGCTAGATTCTCCTTTGTTTATGGCTAGTGTCTACCATTGTTAAAATATGCATTTAAAAGTAAAACTGCAAATGCTGTTTGATCAATTACTGAATAACCAATTGGACAGCAAATGGCACTGCATGATTTATTGATAACATTGGTTAGTTAGCATACAAATTCTTGACACAGGAAAAGGGGAAGGACTCAGATCTTTGAGACTGGCCCAGAAGAACAACCAGCCTAGCAGGCTGCCAGGCCTTATTTAGATATGCTTGTTAAGGAAGCAAGCTTGTCTTTTACTGACATTTCCATGTCTATGGCTCTTTACAGGGAAAGATTCCCTTTTCCTTAACAGTTCCCTTTCAGTGACAATGGGTATGGTAGCTGTTGGAGTATGCATTCAAGAGTAAGCCAACAACAATTTTGTGACTGGTTAAGCTAATAACCTTGACAGCACAAATAATGCACCTGGAAATAGTCGATGTTACTGTAACAGGGTGGTCCCCAGGAAAGGGGGAGGTTCCCTGCCCAAGAGAAGGTGGAGCTGAGCAGGGAGAGGAGAAGCTGCAGAAGAGACTGAGGAAGGAAGCAGGATGGAGTCAGAAGGAGACCTGGGGGAGGCACATGGAGCCTAGAGACACGTGAAGAAACTGCGCTTGTCCTTTGGTCGTGGACTGGGTGACACAGATGTGGGTGAGACCCGTGGGGAGGTGACAATGGCAGCTTTTATCTTGATGTTGATTTTGCTCTTTTCCTTCCGGGCTTGTCTGGTTGTTTCTGACCCTTTTCTGTGGGTCCCCACTGGAAGGTGCTTTAGACTTGTGGCAGGCTTTGGGGCCTTTCTCTGGGCCAATCCCATTTGGATGGAGTTTTACCCACGAGGGGACAGGTAACTTTGGGTTTTGATTTAGAAACTATATTCTTTGCCTTTCCTGTATTGTTTCCTAATTGTATTAAAGTTCCTTCCCATTAAAGTCTCATATGTTTTGTGTTGATGCGGCAGATGGCAGAACCCATTTAGAATAGGCAGGTTTGCGGGGTTTGGGCTGCCCCTGTCCCTGTCCTATAACATTACCACTACTGATATGTCACTTATTAACCATTCTGAGAACCAAAAGGTATAACCATCTCTGGCCCTGCCTCCGATGAAATATTTTAGTTCCTTAAAACAACAATCAGCAATCTTACAAAAAAAGGAATTTTCCCTTGATCTTTAAGTTAGATACAGAAACTAGGCTGACTAAATAAGTATAGCAGTAATAGGTAGAAAAACTCTTCTGTTAGATTAGGAGAATTCCTCCCTTAATTGAGAGCTGGGGGCTAGGGTAGAGTCAGTGGGGCTTGTCTGGCATTGACGCCCTCCAGGCCCTTGGTTCCTTAATACTGAATCAGTATCTTATTAAAACAATATACTATTAGATGATGATTTCTATATAAAAGCCTTGTGTTTTTTGCCTTAATCATATGGTTATATGTGAGTCTAAACTTTATAGGTTAGTCAGAAAAAATCCCTCTGTCTCCCTTCCCCCAGGTAACTTCCTGTCCTTTGTTTCCCCAGCCCTTAGTTAATCCTTCACCATGGTAAACATAGACTTGTTTCTTTCAGTCACATAAGTTTTTGCTAGTAATAAAATGATTGTTTAAGATAAATGCTATTCTAAGAACACTTTTGTTTAGCAACTGTGCCTTCTTCAAAATAAAGAATGTTACAACCTCTGCTGGAGGGCAAATAAACCCCTGGCTGTTCTAGAGGAAGATGTGATGATTGTTATCTTCCTGCTCTAATACATATGCTTGTGTACTCTGGGTTTGCTTGTAAGGTATAAATAAAGGGCTGCTGAGACCCTCAGCAGGATGATGTCTGCGCCCTGATCAAGTGTTTGCATCTCCTCACTCCCCCCCCCCTAATCCCTCAGATTTGTCCATGCCCTCTCATCCTTACAGGAACCCCTCACAGGACAGTTTGCTGAGGGTGGTCCCTGGCATTATTACTTCTTTACTTTAGAATATTAATAACCAATGTATGCTAACAAAGCATTTTTAAGAAAATAACTTTCTGTAAATGTAAGGATAATCTAACAATTGTATGATTTTTTTTTTTAAGTTATCTATTATTTCACTACTGAAAGGTCCATGCAGGAGGCCTGAATGCAAAAACCCACCAGGAAGCCCACCTGGGAACAGGAAAGGGGAAGCCTGCCTAGAGGATTCAAAAAATGAACCTTCCCCCTCCTCCCCCACAAATCTTTGCCATGCCCTACAAACCCAGTCTCCCCTCTGATCTCTCCTCACCCTATAAAAGCCTGCTTCCCCCTAACTATGTGCGAGGCTTCACGGACCCCCAACTTGGGTCCCTGAGGTCCACCCAGGCGCAATAAATTTTCCCTTCCTTTGAGAAATTTAGCCTGGCTCTCCTTTTCTTTACCGCTCTGAACCTTTCATCTGGTGCACTGGCCGGGAACAGGGTTCGATCCCCCGTGCGGATCTTGCCCGGTCCCAAACCCTCCACTCTCCCTCTCCTTCACTCTCTGTCTACCTCTCCCCATGCAAGTGGAAGCCAGGAACCCCTCAAGCTCACAAAGGCTTAACAGCCACTGGTACACGACCCGGGGCACCCTCCCTGCGGGAGAACGGGCCCTCGCTGCCTCTCATGCCACGTGAGCGGAGCAGGGACTTGCATGTTATAAGGCAGCCCCGATATTGAACGGGCTGCCTGGCTGTGGGTCCTCACCCGCGCGCTTACAAGGGACTTATTAATACTCCACTACAGGCACACACAAAAGCTTAATTAAAGGTTTATTTACAAGGGAAAAGGAAATAAGGAAAATGTACAACTCAGGGAGAAAATAGGGAAATAAAGTCTTTAATGCGTCCTACCCAATCCGCCGACCTGGAAACCCAAAGGCACTCTCAGAGCTGTCTGGACGCTGCTAGCTGGCGGAGACCAGGGGGACCCCTCCAAAGCCCACGTGTCTGGCTTTATACCAACCTGGCTGCTTAAACCCACCCTCAGGTCCCAGCCACCTTCCCTTTGGTGGTGATGGGATTTGGAGTTCCCAGTGTCTTTGGCTTTGGCCTGGGGTGGGGGTGGAGTCCACAAAGCCTGTATGGAATTAGCTTTAGGACATCCTTTTCCCCCTAATGATTCCCCCCTTTCACTTTATGCCACTGAGACACAGGGCAAGCTAGGGTTATTAGGCATTTTCAGGGACAGTGCAGGAGGGCACCTCGGAAGAATTTAGGGAGGCTTCAGAGATAAGGACAACCAAGGGAAAGTAACCCATTCCACTAGGAAAAACAAACATCCCAGGACCAAGGACAACATTGTTAACGCTGGTCCTGGTTTCCTTCAGGTGGTAAAGGGAGGCAGAGATTGGAGAAATGGAGAGTGGTTTAATTTATGGACACATTAGAAGGGCAGCTGTTTAACTTCAATGCAGGGATGCCCATCCAGAGGACTGGGCCATAAAGATAAAGATGCAACAAATGGGGAAAGAGAAAGCTGTTAGATAAGGAATGTGAAGATCCCCCACTCAGTAGCAAATTAAGTGAGACAGCGAGAACTAACCAATCACAGAGAGACTGGTGGAGCTTTAGAATAATGAGGGAAAGGAGGTCTATATTCCCTGAGACACGACTCCACTTTGGCTTCCTTGCCCCTCCCAGGCCTGGTTTCCTGGCCTGGGAGTCCCACTTTATTTCTGCTCTTTTTCTCCTCAATAAAGTTTTTCTTTCTCAAAACAAACCTGCCTCTTCTCGCTTGCTTGCCTGAGAGTCTGCGAAGTTCCTGCTGCGACTTCGTGAGACACCAACCCGTGGGGTCTAGTGGCTGGGGCTCAGGGCTGCCCTGCAGCCTGGGATCTGTTCCTGGCTGGGAGACTAGGCCTGACAATTCCAGTATCACCACCATTTCCATGGTGGTGAAGATCGAATATATGGATGCTGGGATGCAGTCTTAGATGAACATTTTTACCAGGTTCCAGTGTGAAAGAAAACCAGTCCGTCCAGGTATTTGTCCATTGTGGAAAGCAGCACTATTCCCTTACTGGGCTTCCCTGGTAACTCCAATCCATTGGTCACTTCCGCCTTAACTTCCCATCTCCCTTGGAGGGGCCATCCTCCTCTTCCTCCTGTTGGCCCACCTTCTCTTCCTAGGGCACTTCGCCAAATAACCACGAAGAACGAAAAGACTCGGCCGGCCTGTGGACCACCAGCGCCTGGCTCTTGACTCTCCCAGGGTGAGCTGTTGCCTCTAGGGTCCCTCGGATCATGGGGGTCTCTTCTTTTTACTCTGCGATCGCTACCCCCTCCTGATCCACGCTTTCCATTTGGGGCTCCCTCTGAGGTGAGACGTCCTATCCTATTTCTCAGGGGAACGACCCGTCCTATTTCTTGGAGGTAAAGAGGACAGCGGGATGCCGCCTTCCCCTTTCACTCTCCCGCTCAATTCCCTGAGGATCGGGCCAGGGACGCTGGGACGACAGCCTCCCTCCCCGACCCTCCGTTTCAGATCCTAAGAGGGACACTCACTACGGGGATCAACGCAATCCCATATTCTGGCAGACACCCCTTGGGGTGCCTCCTAAAGCCCTTGGCCCTCTACATTTAAAGCCGGATGTGAGACCTAAGCGCCTCATTTTTTATTGCACCACGACCTGGCCCAAATATGAACTGGACAATGGCTCTAGGTGGACGGAAATGGGCTCTTTTGTTATGATACCAGAATTGTCAGGCCTAGTCCAGCTTTTTATCTCAAATATTACTCAGCAGGTCTCTGCGGCTCTGGGAATCACCTGGAAGCTTCACATTCCCCACCACCCACAATCCTCAGGGAAAGTGGAGCGTGCCAGTGGGCTATCAAGGATCACCTGACTAAACTCTCATTGGAGCTCTGCAGCTGCTCCGGGAACACGCAGACCAGTACTTACCCAGTCCTGCCTCCTCAGCTGACCTTCCCCACCACTGCATCCGTGAGACTGAGTCCTGCTCAAATTGCTTCAGCCCAAGCCACTGCAGCCTCCGTGGACCGGTCCGCACATGGTCATTCTCACCACGCCTACAGCGGTAACACTTCTGGGACACCCCTCCTGGCACCATCTCTCTCCGGTCAAACGTGCTCCCGAAGACAAACAGTATGCATGTCATAACCTGGGTCCTACTAGGATGCGCATTTCTTGTCAAAATCTCCCCTAGCCCAGTGTCCTGTGTATGGAAATTCAAAGTTAGGGAGACCTTTGTCTCAGGATCCATGGAGACTACCCACTTGGTGGGTACTGCGGATACCCACAGGCCGGATGCACAGCACCCATCACTCTCACCCTAACTCTTTTGTTGATTACTAACCCTACGGATACCTTGTTTTGCTTCCTTTTCCATCAAACCTTAAATCACTGCAAAAATACCTACAAATAATATGGGGGTTCCCTTACCCATCATGTACAGTGCACCTTCTAGACAAAGGCTGAATGTTCTCTCCAGGCTGTCATAATATGGTTTCAATATGAATCAAGTTAACTCTGCAATTTCAGATCCTTGAGACCAACCTTGGGTACAGGGAGTCCAAGCCGCAGTGTATTTCTACTGGCTGGCATTTCCACGCTGTGGCAACATTGTCCCATCTCAAGGGAATATGTCCTGACACAAAATGCTACAGTCCAAGTCTCCCAGGACACCCTCCATTAGGAACAAGTCCTATACAATTAGCTAACATCATCAGAAAAGACTGAGACACTATCAGCGTGGATTCATATAATCCAAAATGCTATACCCTTCCTAAATAACTCTTTTGGCACTAATACCTCCTCTTGTTTCCTCTGCGCTTCCCTTCAGAGGCCTCTACTGGCAGCAGCTCCAATTAATCTCAATACCACTATGACCAAGATAACGGGACACTGCTTGCCAGACTCCCCAACTCTCAATCCCCTATGGGACTCCAATCACAGCAGCCCCTGCTAGCAAACTGATGCCTTTGTCGGCTTTCATTCCTGCACTTCTAACATTTTGGTTAAAGATAGATACCTCCTTAGGAAAACCTCTGTCTTTACAAGGATGTCCACTCTCACCACTGCTTTTCAATATAATCCTGGAAGTCCTAGCCAGAGCAATAAGACAAGAGAAAGACATAAAAGGAATCCAAATAGGAAAAGAAGAAGTCAAACTATCACTATTTGCAAACAATATGATAATATACATAGAGAACCCCAAAACTCCACAGAAAAACTAATTCAACTCATCAATCAGTTCAGTAAAGTGGCAGGATACAAAATCAACACGCAAAAGTCAGTGGCCTTCCTATACACAAACAATAAATCTGAAGAAGAAGAAATAAAAAAAAAATCCTTTTATTATCAAAACAAAAAAAATCAAATACTTGGGAATAAATCTAACGAAAGAGGTAAAGGACCTATACAAAGAAAACTATAAAACACTGTTAAAAGAAATAGAAGAAGACGCAAAGAAATAGAAAGACATCCCCTGCTCATGGATTGAAAGAATAAACATTATTGAAATGGCCAACCTACCAAAAGCAATCTACAGATTCAATGCTATTCCAATAAAAATTGCAATGTCATTATTCAAAGAAATAGAACAATTATTGATGAAATTCATATGGAATCACCAAAAACCCAAATAGCCAAAGCTCTCCTGAAAAAAAAAAAAAAGAAGGGATGTAGGCATCACACTCCCAGACTTCAAACTATACCACAAAGCCATAATCATCAAACTGCATGGTATTAGAACAAGAACAGACACACAGACCAATGGAATCAAATAGAAAATCCAGAAATAAACCCACAGATTTATGGTCAACTGATCTTTGACAAAGGAGCAAAGACTATGCATTGGAGCAAAGAAAGTTTGTTTAATAAATGGTGCTAGGAAAACTGGGTCGCTAGATGCAAAAGAATGAAGCTTGACCACTACCTCACACCATACACAAAAATCAACTCAAAATGTATTGAAGAACTAGACATAAGACCTGCAACCATAAAATACATAGAAGGAAAAATAGGCGAAACACTACGTGATATGCACATCAAAGACATCTTTACAGACACATCACCCAAAGCAGTGAGAGTGAAGGCAAAGATAAACAGCTGGGACTACATCAAATTAAAGAGCTTCTGCACAGCAAAAGAGACAATAACAAAAACAAAGAGAAACCCCACCGACTGGGAGAACATTTTTGCCCACAACACTAATGATAAAGGACTGATCACAAAAATCTGCAAAGAGCTGATGAGACTCAACAACAACAAAGAAAATAAGCCTGTCAAAAAATGGGCAGAAGAGCTAAAAAGAAACTTCTCTGAAGAGGAAAAGCAAATGGCCAACAGGCATATGAAAAAATGTTCAGCATCACTTGTAATCAGGGAAATGCAAATCAAAACTACCATGAGATATCTTATACCAGTGAGAAGGCACATATTAAAAAAACTAGCAACAACAAATGTTGGCGAGGCTGTGGAGAAAAAGGAACTCTCCTGCACTGTTGGTGGGAGTGCAAACTGGTCCAACCACTATGGAGAGCTGTGTGGAGATTTCTGGACCTACTAAACATAGAGCTTCCATATGATCCAGCAATTCCACTCCTAGGTGTTTACCCAAAGGACACAGAAACATCAATTCCAAAGAGCACCTGCACCCTATGTTTATAGCAACACTGTTTACATTAGCTAAGCTTTGGAAACAACCCAAATGGCCAAAAATAGATGACTGGATCAAGAAGATGTGGTACATATACACCATGGAAAATTACTCAGCATTCAAAACAGATAAACACATTGCAATTTGCAGCAACATGGATGGCGCTGGAAGGGATCATGCTCAGCAAAATTTGACATTTGAAAACGACTAATTGCAATAAAGTAAAAATCAAAATCAACAAGCACCTCTAGACCAGAGACACTACAGTGGGGGGCGGGGGGAGGAGAAGAGGGATTAGGGTCAGAATAAGGGGGTGGGAATTGTGTGGGGAATATAACCAAAATAAAAATGCATACACTATGCAAAAATGAAAAATGACATAAGAATTATATAAAATTTTTAAAAGCCTGCAATTATCTGGTTGGATAATATCAAGGAGATTTGTATTCTATGTGTGTTAGAAAGGCTTTCTATACAAACAAATATAGGTTAAAAGTGAAAGGGTGAAACGATATGCCAAGGAAATAGAAAGTAGAACCACAAACCTTTACTGTCATTGCAGAAGGTGGCAGGAGCGAGGCCTGAGGGACCCAGACAGCAGGTCCCTGCCTCTCTGTCCAGGAGGGAGGGTGAGAGCAGAGTGTGCGGGGGCACAATGGATCTGGAAAAGGACTCTGGGTGCTGGGGTGGAGGGGTGGTTTGGTCACTACCTCTGAAGAGATGGGAGCCTGTTCCTACATGAATTGTAAATCAATGGTACTGCAATTTGAAAAACAGCCCTCAGCAAAGGGACGGGGTGGAAGAGAAAAGTATCTGCTTTGGTAATTTCACATCGAAGAGATGTAAAATTATTCCCCTAAATCACACACGGTACTGTAAATCAGTGTCCCTTCAATTAAAAAAAAAATTAAAATAGGCCTCAGGAAAGGAACGGGGAGCTGAAGGAAAAGCATCTGCTTTGCGGTCTCCAGGGTGTGGTCATCAAGGGGCTGCAGAGAGAGGCTGTGGGGAGAGAAGATGGCGCCTCAGACACAGGCAGCTCCAGAGCCTCCTCTCCTCTCCCCACTCCCCACCCCAGCCTGGTGCCAAGGCAGCTCACAGGCATCTCACCCCCTCCCCAGTGATGCTCAGCCCCAGCTCACCCTCTCAGCCTGAGTCACACCACCCAGCCTCTCCCCTGGCTGCCAGACTAGGACAGCGCCGCAGCGCCCCCGTGTGGCCACGGGGCTGAGGACAAGGGGCGAGAACACTGATCTCCCAGGTTCTGCTGGAGCTCCCACAGGACAGGGCTATGCATTGGGAGGGGCGGGGCGGGGGCCGGGGGGGGGCATGCAGCATGAATAAATAAATCTTTTAAAAAAATAGGGTCTAGAAGTACAGATCATGACCTGAGCTGTAGTGTCATCACTGGTCCATACAAGGTGTTTAGACTTAATAAGATCCTTAACGGATCACTGGAGGAGAGGGAGGATAAGGCAATGCACCAAAAATGCTTTTTGAAGGGACACAGTGGGGAGTGACATCTGATTCTTAATAGGCCCAGCTAAACCTGGATTCCAGTGTCTAGGACAGCCGTAATAATTAAATGGAAGGTCCCAGCTCCAGGTTGTTTCGTGTCCTGTGATGAGTCCCTGTCTCATTCACCCCCAGGTGCTCTCCAGTATATCACCCTCTTTTCTCTCTGTTTTATGACTTACTACTCTCCAACATTTTCTAGTTGTTCCACCATTCACTAGTGTATTGTCCATGTTTTCACTGTCATTTGAGATCCTTGAAGGTAGGAGAATTCTTTTCCCATGAACACATTTCCTCAAATGTAGTGATTGGCTAGAAATATCTGTTAAAATAATGAAGAAATGTACTGGCCCTCTCTCATTACCTCTTGGTTCACATCCTATTCCACTATCAGTTCTCCCCTGTATCTCTTTTGA
>NW_023605280.1:0-25834 GCF_014898055.3 Talpa occidentalis
TGAGAAGAAGGTGATAACATTAAGATCTGGGTGTGTAGCCTGATTTTTCATTAATAGTTACCAAGAAATGGTACTATTTTAATGTAATATCTGTTACCTGGGTATCATAATTCAAGTGTTTAAATAGTTTAAAAAAAGAGTTGTAAAAATAAATTGACATAAAGTAATTAGTATGATGGTTGCCACATGGTTAGTGTTTCATTACTCATATTAACAACAAACCAGGAGATTTTGCTTCTGTCTAATAATAACTGTATGTTTCCAAATCCTGAGAATTATAGCCTGAAACTATTGTCTACAATATATTTACTATATCACATTTCTGTAGTTCCAAGTTGTGCCAGCAGAACTTATAAGCAGTTAGCAGAGATTTAAAATTTCTCTTCAAATTTTAAGAAGCAGGGCCTGCCTGTTGGCACAAGGTTAAGACCAGCAACTGTGAACCTATCAGCAGCCACTGCAACATGAGTTTTATCCCGGCTGGCCAGGGAGCTATCCACATGGCACAGCAGACCTCTCATGTCTAGCTCTCTGCTCCCCTCAGCAGTGTATTTCAGTCAGTCTGCCTGTTCTGTCCCCACTCTGTCTCTGGTGAATCCTCTACCCTCTCCACCCCCCACCTCTGGCCTGTTCCCCAGTTCTTATATGTACAAAACAAATCTTCAACAACAAATCTTAAGAAGCAGTATCCTATTTTTTTTGAACCAATATACAGTTTTTTTTTAAAGATTTATTTTTTTTTTTTTTAACCAAGAACTGGGGTACAGATCAGATGCATGGAAGGGTGAGAGAATTCACCAGAAACAGAGCGGGGAGCAGAACAGAGAGACGGACCGAGAAACACTGCTGAGGAGGGCAGCAGGAGAGGCAGGGGAGGTCTGCCCGCCATGTGGGTTCTCCCTGGCCAGCCGGGAATCGAATCGGCGCTGCAGAGGCTGCGGGCAGCTTATTAGCACGGCACTCAACCCACTGCGCTCCTGGGGAGGCCCCTATACAGTGTTTTAATCAATGGAATCTTTTAAATTTCTAAATATAAAATACTCCAAGCATACAGAAAAATGTAGTAAATCTATATGTCTATATGAATATGTAAAGAATTTGAACTGGTCAGCTCTTGTGTTAAAAAGAGTAAAATTGAATCTGGTGACATATTTGCCACTCTGTCTCTCTGGAATGCTCCAGTTAGAACACAGTTATTCCCACAGAGTTATCATAATCAATTATGAAAGCACTGATTCATTACATGTTTTCTTTCATCATAATGTATAATTAAAAATTACAAGAGACTCAGAACATCGAACTTTAATGGGAGCAAGAACATTAAAGGGAAAAGTGTTAATAAGACAATGTAAGTCAAATGAAACACATAGGCTAGGGTGGGTGGGGGCTGGGGGAGAGACATATAACAGTGAAAGGTACAAAAAGAAGGGGATTTGGGTGTGAAAAAATGAAATATATTATTCCATTGTTTCATTTAGCCCACAGCAAACTCTAAATTAAATTTTAGGAGAGGACATTCTAGGGGTGTGCGTGTGTGTGTGTGTGTAAAAGGAGGTAGAGAGAATAGGAGGAGGAAAAGAGGAGAGTTTTTCTACTTTACCACTCTCTAGAACATACTTTCATTCTATTAATGTCAAAGTAGGCTGAGAGAATGGAAAATTGCATATAAATATCCTTAAAATTTTCTCATATTTTCTCTGTCTCACTTGTCTCTCCTGAAATACATTATAAATTTACCAGGGAAAAATGTGTCATCTAATGCATTGATACGTAGACTTGGACAACTGTAGGTGACTTTGTTGTGAAATTTGGATATAAATCAAGATTGTATGTCAGTACTTGGAGGGGTGCTTTTAAGATTCAAATGAAGAATGAATCTTGTATAATTTGTGTGTTTCAATGACAGAAATTGTAGCTTTTTTTTTTTTTAAATAAGATGTTAGGTCATTGGATTTTCTATTATACAGAAGCTTGTTTTGTTTCCTAATTATTCTAGAAGACAAATCAGTTTGCACCTTGAGAGTGACATGGTGAAATATTTATGTTGTCACTAGTTTTGCTTATTAAAGGGTTTTATGCTCTTCCTGCAGGCAGTGGAGTGTCTCGTAAATATTCTGTGTAAAGTGGCAGAAATGTGACTTGTTCTAGAAAGGTCTCAGTTGCAGGCAGCAGCTGCATGATATTGATTCTATTTTTCTGGATTGTACTTTGAATATATTTGTTATAAGGAACTTTACTGGACAGATGAGTTTTTGGTGATCTGCTCCCACTGCTCAAACTATTGCCTCTAGCGATCTTTTAAAGATTGTACCTTGCCTCTGGTTTGTTCATGCTTGTATGAGACTCAGAATGTTTTGCAGATATTGTTTTCTCTGAAAGTCAATAATAGTAGCTTATTAGAAAAAGGCACTACACTGTAAAGGCTTTATAGTTTAGAGTTGCATCAAATAAACAACAAGAAGCTAATTATTTGTATCTTTAGAAATACATTTAAAAAAGTATTTATTTTATCTAGAAGAACTGGGTTGTAGACCAGAGGGTGTGGGGGAAAGCGTGATATGATTCCCCAGAGACAGAGTGGGAGCAGAATAGGTGATCTACTGAAATACATTACTAAGAGGAGCAGTGGGTGAGACAGGAGAGGTCTGCTGTGCCATATGGGGTGGTTAGCTCCCTGGCGGGGCATCCAACTCAGGCCTTCATAGTGATAGCTTGGAAACTTAATCCCTACACCACACAGAAGCCCCTAGAATACCTTTTCAAACACAATTTCATTTTGTTTTTATTTTTTCATGGAGGTAACACTGATTTACACCACCGTGTATAATTGAGAGGTATAGAATCATACCTTTTCAGATGCACGTTACCACACCCACCACCAGTAAGCTACCCAGTCCTCTGTCATAGCTGCCCCATTTGCTTTCTTTCTTCCATCTCTTCTCCTGGTAGCTGCAATTCTAAAATAAGATTTCTAGGGCCTCCCTGGTGGCGCAGTGGTGAGCACTGGGCTGCGAAGCTGCCCACAACCTCTGCAGTGCCAGTTTGATCCCGGGCTGCCAGCAAGGTCCCACATGGCACGCAGACCTCTCCTGACACGCCCGCTGCTCCCCTCAGCAGTGTCCTCCATCTGTCTGCCTGTTCTGCTCCCTGCTTTGGCTCTGGTGAATTCTCTCATCCTCCCCGCTTCTGACTGTACCCAGTGCTTGTATAAAAAATAAATAGATTTAAAAAAAAAAAAGATTTCTAGGGTTTGCTATCGGTTTGATTTTGTTTCACATATGAGTGAATTCATCCCGTATTTGCCTTACTCCTTCAGGTTTATTTCAGTTAGCAAAATCCACTCTACTTCCATCCATGTTATTATTACAGGGTAACCCCAAAAGGAGATTGGATGGCGTTGAGTGTGAGTCCTCACCCACACACTTAAAAAAATATTGCTCTATATCCCTGTCTATGTAATTCAGTGCTAGAATTGCTTATCTAGTTTTTCTCTAATACTACCATACAACCAATAATCTCTCAAATATGACAGGTCTATTGTCCCATCATTTTCACAAAATGTAAGTATTTTTCTTACTTTAATATGATAAGATGGGCCTCCCTGGTGGCGCAGTGGTTGAGCGCTGGCTTGTGAAGCTGCCCGCAGCCTCTGCAGCGCCGGTTCAATCCCCGGCTGCCGGACAAGGGTCCCACATGGCGTGCAGACCTCTCCTGCCACCCGCTGCTCCCCTCAGCAGTGTACTTCGTCAGTCTGCCTGCTCTGCTCTCCCCTCTGGCTCTGGAGAATTCTCTCACCCTCCTGCGCTTCTGACTGTACCCAGTGCTTGTATAAATAAATAAATCTTCAAAAAATAAAATAAAATTATAAAAAAATCAGATCTTTCTTTAAAAAATATTGATAAGATAAAATGTGATGAATATCTGATAAAACTAATTATAGAATTTCATATTTTATCTTATTATTCCAGCTAAAAAATATTGCTAAAGAAGCTTTAATACTTAAGACTAAAAGTTGCATGTTGATGGATATGGATCAAGGAAGGGACATAGTTGGAAAACCTGTGGCTAAGTCATAATATAGCTAATATGCACAAATATGATACACACAGGTTATTAGAGGTTATTATATTTTGAGGCTACATTATAGTTCTTGAGACAAAACATAATAATGTCCATTGCAAAGCGTATGAATCAGTAAGCTTACTAAATGGTAATGTAAATAGCAAATATTTTAAAATTCACAACACTAAATACATCTATTAATATTTTTATGACTGAAATATCTCAGTCTCTTTGAGGTTTTGATATGCCACGCATTCCGGAAGAGTCCAGTGTTAAATGGTAATTGTTCATTGTGACATATATTGAATGTATAGTCTTAAACTTTATAATGGAAAGATAAATACCCATGATGAAGATTTACCTACTATTTTCCCTTAAATAGCTATTATCTTCTTCTTCATGAATTATTTTAAGATTCAAGAATGCCCTAATAATAATAAAATAGAAAGTTGAATTTGTTATGTTAGGGGAAAATCCTTTAATTTTATTAATCACAATGTAGACATTTAATACAAAAACATAGCTATAGTAGACAAAAAAACACATGTTGAAGAATGATGTCATAGGTACTCCATCATGGTATTCTTCAATAAGGAATATCTTGATATTAATAAACCATGGAATTAAATCAATCTTTTTATTTTATTATTTTTTATTGAAGTACCATTGGTTTGCATCATTATTTAGTGTTTTTTTAAAGATTTATTTTATTTTTGCATAGAAGATCTGGGGTGTAGGCCAGAAGTGCAGGTGTGGGGTGAGGGTGAGAGGACACATTGGAGAAAGAGGTGGGAGGAACGGCAGATCTACTGAAATACACTGCTGAGGGGAGTAGCAGGTGAGACAGGGGAGGTCTCTTGCACGATATGTGGGTTACTTCCCTGGTCAGGGACTGAACTAAGGCCATTGTAGTGAGCTATTGTGGTGACAGCACTGAGATTTAACCCTAGGCCACCAGAGAGGCCCCTGGTTTGCATCATTTTTAGTATTTTGGTAGATAGGTTCTACCTCATCAATAGAGCTAAAGTAGTACACCCACAATCAAGCATCAAAGTCCACCACACAGTCCATTGTGCTGTCTCCCCAACTTTAAGTCAACTTTACAAACTAATATCTTACATTTTCTTTTGCTGTGCTTTTTTTTTTTAATATTTTATTTTATATAATTCTTACATCACATCATTTTTCATTTTCGCACAATGTATGCGTTTTCATTTTGATTATATTCCCTATACAATTGCACCCCTCCCCCCTTATTTTGACCCTAATCCTTCCTCTCCCTGCCTTCGTAGTGTGTCTCTGGTTTATAGTTGCTTGTTGATTTTGATTTTCACTTTGTATAAATTAGTCTTTTTCCTGGTCCTTTATTTAGGTTTTCTAAATTCCTGCTATGAGTGAGACCATCCATCCAGTATTTTTCTTTTTCTTTCTGACTTATTTCGCTGAGCATGATCCCTTCTAGTTCCATCCATGTTGCTGCAAACTGCATGTGTTTATCTTTTTTGATTGCTGAGTAATATTCCATTGTGTTTATGTACCACATCTTCTTGATCCAGTCATCTATTTTTGGGCCTTTGGGTTGTTTCCAAAGCTTAGCTATTGTAAACAGTGCTGCTATAAACATAGGGATGCAGGTGCCCTTTGGAATTAATGTTTCTGTGTCCTTTGGGTAAATACCTGGGAGTGGAATTGCTGGATCATATGGAAGCTCTATGTTTAGTAGGTCAAGAAATCTCCACACAGCTTTCCATAGTGGTTGGACCAGTTGCACTCCCACCAAACAGTGCAGGAGAGTTCCTTTTTCTCCACAACCTCGCCAACATTTGTTGTTGCTAGTTTTTTTAATACGTGCCATTCTCACTGGTGTAAGATGGTGTCACATTGTAGTTTAGATTTGCATTTCCCTGATTACAAGTGATGTTGAACATTTTTTCATATGCCTGTTGACCATTTGCATTCCTCTTTGGAGAAGTTTCTTTTTAGCTCTTCTGCCCATTTTTTGACTGGATTCTTTTCTTTGTTTTTGTTGATTCTCATCAGACTCTTTGTATATTTTTGTGATCAGTCCTTTATCATTAGTGTTGTGTGCAAAAATTTTTTCCCAGTTGGCAGGGTTTCTCTTTGTTTTGGTTATTATTTCTTTTTCTGTGTAGAAACTCTTTAATTTGATGTAGTCCCAGCTGTTTATCTTTGCCGTCACTATCACTGCTTTGGGTGATGTGTCTGTGAAGATGTCATTGAGGTGCATGTCATGTAGTGTTCGCCTGTATTTCCTTCTATATATTTTATGGTTTCAAGTCTTATGTCTAGTTCTTTAATCCATTTTGAGTTGTTTTTTGTGCATGGTATGAGGTAGTAGTCTTAAATATCTGCTTTCCAGGCCTCCCTGATTGCTCAGGCGGTTGAGCACAGCGCTGTGAAGCTGTCCACAGCCTCTGCAGCATGGGTTTGATCCCGGAAGCCCTGGGAGATGCCCAAATGGTGCAGCAGACCTGTCCTGTCTCGCCTGCGGCTCCCCTCAGCAGTGTATTTCTGTCGGTCTGCCTGTTCTGTTCCCCGCTCTGTTTTCTGGTGAGTACTCTCATCCTCCCATGCATCTGGCCTGTACCCCAGTTCTTGAATGCATAAATAAATCTTTAAAAAATCTACTTTCCATGATTTACTTATATATTAAGTAAATGTCAGTTTCCTTTTAGTTGTGCTCAACTATCCTGAAAGGTTTAAAGTTTCATTCATCCCAACACAATTCCCAACTTGCTTAGTCCTTTATTTAATAAATCTATTTTTCAGAGCCCTCATGTTGAAGTCATGTTGACAGAATTCACTAGATTTCAAAATTTATTGATGACTACATTTGTCACCAGATCCTAAAATCTCACACTTTGCAAGTTCATGCGTTAGGCCTCACGGGATCCAGAATTAAATAATTCAGTTTTCAGACTTGCTTTATGAGCATATCATCATGTTGTGTCATGAATTTGTATCAATGGAAACATTTTCTTTAGTGTTTTGTACTCTCACCTTTCCCCATGTGTTCCTATAACACACTCTCTTCACTTATGTCAGGAAACATTCTGTAATCATAGGAAAAGGTTTGCTGCCAGTTGACTGAAGTGAGACTATAAATACCTCCTCATAATTTCAAGTGAGAAAGATGAAATTAGAGCCATTTTCCATTTTCTCTTCTCCTGGGGGCCCAATTGCAAGCAATATTTTGAAGTAAATTTTACGGTTCCCAAATTTAAATTTCTTTTTTTTAAAGATATATTTATTTATGAATACAAGAACCGGGGTATAGGCCAGAGATGTGTGTGTGGGGTGTGTGTGAGAGGAATCACCAGAGACCAAGTGGGGAGCAGAACAGGCAGATGTACTGAAAAACACTGCTGAGGGGAGCAGTGGGTGAGTCAGGAGAGGTCTGCTGCACCATGTGGGTTATCTCCCTGGCCGGGAGATCGAACTTGTGCTGCAGGGGCTGCAGATAGTTTCATAGTGCTGTGTCTTAACCCCTTGAGCCACCAGGGAGGCCCCAAATTTATACTTCTGACTCTGCTCTGTGATCATAAACATAGCTACTTCTTAAGATGTATAATTGTTCAACAAATCTGTGATTTGGAACAGAACACCGAACTTAACACACATTGTCTATGCATTCAAATAGTGCTGTGGCATGACTGGATATAGACATTGAATAATTGATGTTTTGTTCTTGCTTCTTTAGACAACATGGTGGCACAACTGATAATTCCTTCATGGCTGGTTACTGTGATTAGGTTCTTTGTGCCCTTTTTATCACATATCACAGCATCCCCTTCTCCCTTTGTGTAGTGCTACCTGGTAGCATTCATACCAGTTATAGTGAAACTTTTTCCTACTTTTGCTGCATTGCCAGTTTACCTTGTGAAAATGATCATCCTTGAAGAATTTTTGTTTTTATCTCTATATCATTTTGTTATATATTTGGGCAGGAGGTAAGTCTCGCAGTTAAACTCCTCTGCATTCTGCCTAAACAGAGTGTGATCATTTCTGAATATCAATGATCTTCTCTTGTTAAGGAAGAAAATCACTTAAGTGTAACATCTCTATCCAATGGGAAGCAATAATCTAGCAGATGCTTTCTTACATGATTACAGGTTTATTTTATTTTTATAATGTGTTTTTTTATGACTGCTAAATCAGAGAACCGTTTGGCTTTATTAGCTAATAGTTTTAAAGTTCTAAATACATGTAATTTTATAGATATGAAAGAATATGAGAATATAGTCTAGAATCTTCAAGATTTTTGTAACTTAGTTAGGAAGACAAATTAAAAATTATAGAGTAGTTAATTATAACTTGACTGAGCAGTCAGAGTGAGATTACATAACATTCATTAATTAACTGGCAAATGGAAGATGTTGTCAGTTATTGCTTTTACTCTCCTTTGGCTTAGATTAACTACTAAAACATACTGAATTAATCATTGTGCCTGCCTACTTATTTGATGTATGGAACACAGCTAAAACCACCAGTTAGGAACAATAGGATGTAGGAACAACAGTATGTATTGGTAAGGAACAAGTAAGGAACAACAGCATGTATTGGTGGGGGTGCATCCTCAGTGACCTTTCTTGCCTTGCCTTTTAAGAAATTACTCTAAAATATCTATTCTCTGTGACAAGAAGCATTGACAGTTTGTAGGAAAAAAAATTCTGATTAGAATTCAGTTCTAAATTTAGAGCAAAAATATCTAGATTCTTCTGATGGTGGCTCTCTGTAAGCTATGGACATCAGACATGAACGGAAGTGGCATCTGAGTTTTAAGTTCCAAAATAGAAGTAAAGATAGTCTAATAAAGGATCAAGGTATAATACGATAGGACATTTTGTGTTTATTTTTTCTCTTTTAATAATGTTATAAATTGCTACTAGAGAATTAGGAAGTGGAATTCATTTTAAGAAACTTTTTACAATTACAAGATTTTTAAGGTCCTGTATATAATAAATTAAACAAGGGGGTGAACATTTTAAGCAATTATTTGGAAGTCTTTCTTCAAAGGTTATACAAGTGTGACATTTTCAAATATGATCATAAAGTTTGTACTTATTCTATAAGTACAAATGAAAAAAACTCTCATGATAATGTCTCTGAAAAACAGATTTTATTGCTTTTAATAGTGAACCCACTCTTTTGATTAGAACAAACCTTCTTCAAAAATATGAAGTGACATTTGCACACAGTATCTTTAGAAAGGCACCATTAAAACATACGGAACAGAAAAAAAAGGGGGGCCTCCCTGGTGGTGAAGACAGTTGAGCTCGGCACTGTGAGGCTGTCCACAGCCTCTGCAGCACAGGTTCGATCCCCGCCATCCAGCGAGAATCCCACATGGCACAGCAGACCTCTCCTGTCGCACCTGCTGCTCCCCTCAGCAGTGTATTTCGTCAGTCTGCCTGTTCTGTTCTCCACTCTGTCTCTGGTGAATCCTCTCACCCTCCCGCGCCTATACCCTGGTTCTTATATAAATCTTTAAAAATTAAAAAAAAATATATGGGACAGATAACAGATAATATTGTCAGCAATCACATTAACACAAACTAGAACTTGTTAGTACAGTTACCAAAGTCAGTTGATATACAATTTTTGTGAGTTGTAGTGAGACAAGGGGTGAAGTGAAGGAGTTATTCACAATCCTCTGAAAATAAGGCTGCTTATTCCTTTGTAATTCTCCCAAGTTTTTCTCCTATCATTGCTAGGAAAAGAGAAGTCACCTTGTCTTTTCTACAACTGTAAATTTTTTTTTATTTTATTTATATTTATATTTATTTATCTTTTATTAATTTCCACCTGGTACACAGCAGAAAGTGGACCACAGCAGAAAGTGGACCACAGCAGTCCCCAGTGTACTGATGCTCTTTGGAGGATGTGTTTTATAATCTTTACAAATGAAACAGAAGTGTTCTGTCCCCAACACAAATCTCCCGTTTCATTCTTTCTTTACTTCTTTTCACTTTTTTTTAATTTCTTTCCTTCTCTTCTAACTTATGTTTTTGAAATTTACTCGTTAGTGACCAGAAAGAAAGGCAAGGCAAAGAGAATTCTTCCAATTCCATTTTGTCTCCAGTAAAGACATCCTCATACTATGAATTTGTGATGTTGCTTCTGTGTTTGCTGTCTTGGAAATTAACTAGTACAATAAAATATTTCTTTTGAAATTTCACTCATGACTTGTGGACTCAAGAGGAAAGGAAATGGAAAAAAAGGAGAAAGATGAAAACTGTTTCTGGCCTTAGTCATCTTTCAGTTTCTGTTCATTGAGTAACAAAGAAAAATAAACACTTGCATGGTTCAGTTGGCTGCACAGGCGGTCTCAGAATACAAAAGTGCCATTGCTAGTCTATTTTCTCTTTGCTATTTGATAAAATATTACATGTGGCTTTCAGATGGCAGTGGATGAGAGTACCACATGTTTCCTCACATACATCACTTTTTAATGTTGATTTCATGTGTTCGCACTGTAGAATAATCAGAATCCTCGTTAATTCTGTTTCAATCTTCCATTAGTCCTGCACAAAGACATATTTACATCTTCCGTTTTACTGCTGCAAGAAGTGAAAGGACACCAATGACTACTAAGGTGTTGTAAAATAGCTTCTTATTTTTTTTTTTATTACATGCATACAAAGATGAGGAGCTCTTCTCTAAGTAGTGCATCATTTTGACCTAATCCATTTTTGGATTTTTCCTATAAATAGCATCTACCCAGCAAAAAGATATCAGAAGCTGGCCTTGGTGGATCAGAGTAAAACCAGTGAAATCAGAAACCAAGTATTTCTAATACTATCTTATAAATAACAAAATTAATGTATTCATATGCCTTTCTATTTCTATTGCCCATTCCCTAGTTCAGACAAATTCTTGTTCATACTACTGCAGCAAGTTTTCAAACTGCTCTGACTGCATCCATTCTCATTTCCTTCCAACCCTTTTCCTACATAGGAGTGAAGAGCATTTATCCAAACTGCAAATACACTGGCAGCATTTGAAAGAAAAGCAGTATCTTCCCATCATTTTAATTTTTTTCTAAACCTTGTATTTGCAACATATCTACCCTTTGTCTGATTCTTTAGCCTCACATTTGGCAAACTCCTTTTGAGTCTACATAGTCCTTGGTCTAAAATATTTAGTTTCTGAACGTTCATAATTTCCCATGTAAAAGAGGATGTTTCTTTCCTCATTTTAAGTTCTCTTTTACATGTTCCATATCATCCCTTTTTGTCATAGTCCTCATCATACATTAGGTAATCATTACATAACTCCTGTCTTCTTAACTAGTATAGTGCACTATGAAAACAGAGACATTGCCTGTTCTTTGGTTTTATATTAGCTCACAAAAGGACGGCACAGAGAAAATGTGTATTAACTAACTTAAATGAACAAACATGCTAGATAATCATATTGTGCCTGAATGGCTGAAAGTAATATGTTAAATTGAAGTGAAATAGCCTCTTACAAGGACTATGAAGAAGAAATTGAGAAACGAATTTTTTTTCCCCTGAGAACCAAACTCAAACTGACAGTTAATCAGAAAGAAAATCTTCTTTAAAACAATCTCTAAGAAGAAATGGGTTGAGGGGCGGAGCAACATGGCGGCGAGGAGACGCTGCGAGTAAGATCTCCCATTAAAAAAAGTTAATAGGGAGGAAAAGCGGCAGGTCCCAGTGAGAACTGGGACACGGAAGATAAACGGACGACTCCAGCAAACTGCCCGAAGAAGAAAGTGGCCATAAAAGAGGACTAGAAGGGAGGGAAGCGCAGAACCCTGCTCCCCTCCCCCGCCCACAAGAGGCGGCACTCTCCGACCGGCAGAGAGGAGGGAAACAACAAACCAAAACGGCCAACAAGAAAACGGACACAGCAAGCGGGACTGTGAGTGGAAAGGAACTATTGCAGCCACCACACCCCGTGAACGGGAGCTGAGGCGAACCCTGCAGGATCCGCCGCGGAGGTGAGCTCCAGGCGCCATTAAAGAGAGCCCCGCCCCCCAGGAGGAGACCAGCACCAGCACACAGCCCCGGCCGCCCAGTAAGCTGGTAAGCTTGCGCTGAAAGTGGCGCGGATCCAGACCGGATCGCAGCTGCCCAGGTCCCCGCGCCTGCGACCTAGGCTTGCGGGGAGACGGCGGAGGCCCTCCCTGAGTGAGCAGGAACAAGGCGCCCAGGCAGGGGAGCGGGATTCAAAAGGCGCCATTCCCGCGCCACTGATCTGGGCTACAGCCCGCGTCCTGGAACTGAGGGCTTTGGAACTGAGACCCGGGGCACGAAATTAGGGGCGTGGGTTCCCCACGACGGTGGGGCACAAGGCAGACACAGCACCCCAAAGCCGTTGAGGTGTACCCTACCATCCCCGCTCTGCTCCTGTCCCACGGGGTGGAAAATCAGCTCCCCAAGGGCTCTAGGAGAGATCTCTGGCGCCACCTAGCGACTTGACCCCAGCACAGGCTACTGAAGGAGCTAGTGGCCAGCTGGGGAGTTAGCCCACACCTGGCTCCTTCCGAACAAGTAGTCTGAGCCCACAGGGGGAGCGAGCGCCCACAGCCGGGGCAGACCAGGCACGCAGAAGAGTGTGCCTGAGACCAGACGCGCAGGGAGTGTGTCCCACATCACCATTTTAGAACAGGGACATTTCTTCAGTAAAGACTACCTGCAGAAGGCTTCCTCAGGAGCCAGAGGTGAGCGGGGGAAGTTCGCCCAAGCCAGACCCCTCTGGCCTGCAGTCCAAGCCCAGAGGGGAGCAGGAACCCACCGCCGGGCAGACCAGGCGCACAGGGGAGTGTGTCCCCACATCGGCATTTTTAGAACAGGGACCTTCTCCATTAAAGGCTGCTTGAAACTGACAGATGACTCCTGGAAGAACCCAGAGGGAACAGAGAAGCCCACCCAAGATGCCGGCCAGTCCCAACAACACAGTGTCCCAACGCATACGGCAAATTAGAAAACAGACAGTAGGGAGGAGAAGAACCACACGCAACCTAGCAACTCTCCAGAGAAAAAGCACACCACAAAAAGAAAGCCAGCCCCCAGATTGCAAAGACAATAACTTGGAAGAATTTCTGAGCCTTCCAGAAAGAGAATTTAAAATTGCCGTGATTAAAAAACTGACAGAAGTCATAAAGGAAAACAATGATAAGGGAAAAATAATCAACGATCAGAAGAATGCAATTGAGTCCCTAGAGAGGGAAAACAATGGTCAGAAGAAAGAAATTGAGTCCCTAAAGAGGGAAGTAAAAGAAATGCAGGAGATCAAAGAATTAATGGAAGAACTAAAGAATTCTGGGAAAAGCAATGAAAGCAGAATAGATGAAATGGAAGAACGAATAAGTAATCTTGAAGACACAGAAATAAAAAGAACCAAAACAGAAAAGGAAAGAGAAGTACGAAGGAAAAAGAACGAAGAAAGACTTCGGGAACTATCTGACTCCATGAGGAAAGGAAATATAAGAGTTATAGGAATACCAGAAGGAGAGGAGAGAGATGTAGGAACAGAGAAAATATTCAAAGAGATAATTGAAGAGAACTTCCCAAATGTGAAGAAGGAGCTGAAAATTGATATACAAGAAGCAAGAAGAACACCAAACTTCCACGACGAAAGGAAAAATACAGCAAGACACATAATAGTAAAGCTCCCAAGAATCCAGGACAAGGAAAAATAATGAAGCTGGCAAGAGGGAAGAAACAGATAACATTCAAAGGAAAACCAATCAGGCTGACATCAGACTTCTCCGAAGAAACACTACGGGCAAGGAGAGAGTGGAGGGACATAGTCAACAGACTCCAAGAAAACAGATGCCAACCAAGAATACTATATCCCGCAAAGCTCTCCTTCCTCTTTGAAGAAAGAATATGGACCTTCCCAGACAAACAGAAACTCCGGAATTTCATTGCAACTAAACCCCCACTCCAAAAAATACTACAAGGAGTCCTAAAGCCAGAACCTCAGAGGGACGAATAACAATGAAAGAAGGCCAAAAAAAAAAAAAAAAGTTATTAAAAGAAAAAATAAATAAAATCAAAGGAAAGACAAACACAATGGCAAATACAGATGTTAACATATCAATATTAACTCTAAATGTAAATGGACTAAACTCTTCAATAAAAAGACACAGAGTGGCAGCCTGGATTAAGAAACAAAACCCAACCTTTTGCTGTCTCCAGGAAACACATTTAGCTACAAAAGATAAAAATAGGCTCAAAGTTAAAGGATGGAAAACAATCCTACAAGCAAATGGACCAAAAAAGAAAGCAGGAACAGCTATACTTATATCAGATAAAACAGATTTCAAACTCAAAAAGATAAAAAGAGACCCCAATGGTCACTACATTATGATCAAGGGGACAATACTTCAAGAAGAAATAACACTCATTAACATATACTCACCAAACGAAGGAGCACCAAAATATATCAGACAACTGTTGTCCTCTCTGAAAACAGACATCAGAGAAAACACATACGTAGTGGGAGACTTCAACACACCACTATCAACAATGGATAGATCAACAAGACAAAAAATAAGTAAAGAAACCAAAAGCTCTAAATAAGGACCTAGAGCAATTGGGCTTAACAGACATCTAGGACACTAAACCCCAAAAAACGGAGTACACATTTTTTCTCAAGCGCACACGGATCATTCTCCAGGATCGATCACATACTGGGGCACAAGACAAACATCAACAGATACACCAAGATTGAAATCATATCAACCATCTTTTCTGACCATGAAGGCATCAAACTAGAAATAAACCATAAAAAGAAGGCAAGGAACTTTCCTACCTCATGGAGATTAAAAACCACACTACTGGAAGACCATTGGACTAATGAGGAGATCAAAGAAGAAATTAAAAAATTTTTGAATTGAACGACAAGGAGGACACTAATATCCTAAATGTATGGGATGCAGCAAAAGCAGTAATAAGAGGAAAATATATAGCAATAGAAGCTCACATCAAGAAACAAGAAAGAACGCAAAGAAACAACCTCATCTCGAAGCTCAAAGATCTAGAAAAAGAACAACAAAAAAACCCAAAACCAGTAGAAGAAAAGAAATAATAAAACACAAAGCAGAAATAAATGAAATTGAAACTAAAAAAACAATCCAAAAGATCAATGAAACCAAGAGCTGGTTTTTTGAAAAAATCAATAAAATAGACAAACCCCTAGCCAGGCTCACAAAGGAAAAAAGGGAGAAAGCACAAATAAACAGGATCATCAATGAAAGAGGAGAAATCACAACGGACACAGCAGAAATCAAAAGAATAATCAGTAACTACTATGAACAGTTATATGGAAACAAGTTTAACAATCTAGAGGAGATGGACAAATTCCTACAACTCTACAATCACCCAAAGCTAGATAAAGAAGAAATAGAACACCTAAACAGACCAATTACAATTAGCGAAATTGAAATGGTAATAAAAAACCTCCCCAAAAACAAAAGCCCAGGACCTGATGGATTTACAAATGAATTCTACCAAACATTCAGAGACGAATTAGTGCCTATCCTTCACAAACTCTTCCAAAAAATTGAGAAGGAAGGGACAATACCAAACACGTTTTATGAAGCCAACATTACACTAATACCAAAACCGAACAAGGACAACACAAAAAAAGGAAAACTACAGGCCAATCTCCCTAATGAACACTGATGCAAAAATCCTCAATAAAATTTTAGCTATCAGAATCCAACAATGTATCCATAAGATAATTCACCACGACCAAGTTGGATTCATTCCAGGGGCACAAGGATGGTTTAACATCCGAAAATCAATCAACGTTATCCAACACATCAACAAAAAGAAATATAAAAACCATATGATAATATCAATAGATGCTGAGAAAGCTTTCGACAAAGTGCAACACCCATTCATGATAAAAGCCCTTGAAATTCTGGGGATACAAGGAACATACCTCAACATCATAAAGGCCATCTATGACAAGCCAACAGCCAGTATCATTCTCAATGGTGAAAAGCTGAAAGCAATTCCATTAAGATCTGGAACAAGACAAGGATGTCCACTCTCACCATGCTTTTCAATATAATACTGGAAGTCCTAGCCAGGGCAATAAGACAAGAGAAAGACATCCAAGGAATCCAAATAGGAAAAGAAGAAGTCAAACTATCACTATTTGCAGACGATATGATATTATACATAGAGAACCCCAAAACTCCACAGAAAAGCTAATTCAACTCATCAATCAGTTCAGTAAAGTGGCAGGATACAAAATCAACACGCAAAAGTCAGTAGCCTTCCTATACACAAACAATAAATCTGAAGAAGAAGAAATCAAAAAGACCATCCCTTTTGTTATTGAAACAAAAAAATCAAATATTTGGGAATAAATCTAACAAAAGAGGTAAAGGACCTATACAAAGAAAACTATAAAACACTGTTAAAAGAAATAGAAGAAGACACAAAGAAATGGAGAGACATCCCCTGCTCATGGATTGGAAGAATAAACATTATTAAAATGGCCATCCTACCAAAAGCAATATACAGATTCAATGCTATTCCAATCAAAATTTCAATGTCATTCTTCAAAGAAATAGAACAATTATTGATGAAATTCATATGGAATCACCAAAAACCCCGAATAGCCAAAGCTCTCCTGAAAAAAAAAGAAGGGAATGGAGGCATCAGACTCCCAGACTTCAAACTATACTACAAAGCCATAATCATCAAAACTGCATGGTATTGGAACAAGAACAGACATACAGACCAATGGAATCGAATAGAAAATCCAGAAATAAACCCACAGATTTATGGTCAACTAATCTTTGACAAAGGAGCAAAGAATATGCATTGGAGCAAAGAAAGTTTGTTCAATAAATGGTGCTGGGAAAACTGGGTCGCTACATGCAAAAGAATGAAGCTTGACCACCACCTCACACCATACACAAAAATCAACTCAAAATGGATTAAAGAACTAGACATAAGACCTGAAACCATAAAATATATAGAAGGAAATATAGGCGAAACACTACGTGATTTGCACATCAAAGACATCTTTACAGACACATCACCCAAAGCAGTGATAGTGAAGGCAAAGATAAACAGCTGGGACTACATCAAATTAAAGAGCTTTTGCACAGCAAAAGAGACAATAACAAAAACAAAGAGAAACCCCACCAACTGGGAGAACATTTTTGCACCCAACACTAATGATAAAGGACTGATCACAAAAATCTGCAAAGAGCTGATGAGACTCAACAACAACAAAGAAAATAATCCAGTCAAAAATGGGCAGAAGAGCTTAAAAGAAACTTCTCTGAAGAGGAAATGCAAATGGCCAACAGGCATATGAAAAAATGTTCAACATCACTTGTCATCAGGGAAATGCAAATCAAAACTACCATGAGATACCATCTTACACCAGTGAGAATGGCACATATTAAAAAAACTAGCAACAACAAATGTTGGCGAGGGTGTGGAGAAAAAGGAACTCTTCTGCACTGTTGGTGGGAGTGCAAACTGGTCCAACCACTGTGGAAGCTGTGTGGAGATTTCTGGACCTACTAAACATAGAGCTTCCATATGATCCAGCAATTCCACTCCTAGGTATTTATCCAAAGGACACAGAAACATCAATTCCAAAGAACACCTGCACCCCTATGTTTATAGCAGCACTGTTTACAATAGCTAAGCTTTGGAAACAACCCAAATGCCCAAAAATAGATGACTGGATCAAGAAGATGTGGTACATATATACCATGGAATATTACTCAGCATTCAAAAAAGATAAACACATGCAATTTGCAGCAACATGGATGGCGCTGGAAGGGATCATGCTCAGCGAAATAAGCCAAAAAGAAAAAGAAAAATACCGGATGGTCTCACTCATAGCAGGAATCTAGAAAACTTAAATAAGGGACCAGGAAAATGAATAACTATAAGAAAGTGAAAATCAAAATCAACAAAAACTATGAACCAGAGACACTTTTAGGGGGCGGGGGTGGGAGGGGAGGGATTGGGGTCAGAATGGGGGGGCTGCAATTGTATGGGGAATATAACAATAAAATTTATTAAAAAAAAAAAAATAAAGTGACTCTGGAAACTCAAAAAAAAAAAAAAAAAAAAAAAAAGTTCACTTATTGTGAATGTAGCAGTAAATGAACAATAAAGAACTTTTTAGTTTCTCATTCTGACAATAATGCAATTTAAATACTCAAAGCAGAGTACTTTTGAATGAACAAGATAGTTCCACAGAGTTGTCAAGTGGCATTTCATTAAAATTGGCATTTCAGGAATGCTCAAGGGCATCGTTTTAATTAACAATAAAGTCTGATTTTTCTGAACTAGCAAATAAGGTTGGGTTAACAGGCATTCTCTACATTAGCACTGAATGCAAAGGACAAAGACAGTAAATACAGAAATGACCTGAGACCACATCCTCCTGCTGTTCAACCCAACAGTTGAGAATGATTGATTCAGGACAACAGTCTCATCTGTCATATAAAACTAATGTGGCTCACTTCAACAATACTGGCTTTGTAGATGTGTTTGTTTTTCATTCATACATTGGTTTTGTTTTTATGATAACAGCAAATACTTACTGAGAACTTCCTACACACCAGCCACTGTGCTAAGCATGGATTTGTTCATGGAATCCTCACAACTCTGTAGATAAGCAGATGTTCCCTGCAAGTCACTAGTAAGGAAACTGAGGCACACATTTATGAACTTGCTAAAGCTATACACTAAGTAAGTGGTGGTTCTAAGATTTGAACCAACAAGGTCTAGTTTCAGGGCCTCCCCGGCGGCTCAGCGGTTGAGCGCTGGCTTGCAAAGCTGCCCGCAGCCTCTGCAGTGCCGGTTCGATCCCTGGCTGCTCCCTGGCCACCAGAGGAGGGTCCCACATGGCGTGCAGACCTCTCCTGCCGCCCGCTGCTCCCCTCAGCAGTGTACTTCGGTCCTTCTGCCTCCTCTGCTCCCCGCTCTCGCTCTGGTGAATTCTCTCACCCTTCCTCGCTTCTGACTGTACCCAATGCTTGCATAAATAAATAAATAAATAAATAAATCTTTAAAAAAAAAAAAACAAGGTCTAGTTTCAGAGTCTGTTCTTAACCACAGCACTGTACAGTTTTTATCACATCATTTTATGTATGTATGGAACTATGTAATTACTTTGCACAAAAGTTTATATAGCTTTTTACATAGTTACAATTAAAAATGTTTAGTCCATCCTCTCACCCCCACCACCCCTGGCCTGTACCCCAGTTCTCGTATGCATAAATAAATAAAAAAATTTTTTTAAAGATTTATTTATTTATTTATACAAGCACTGGGTACAGTCAGAAGCGCGGGAGGGTGAGAGGCTTCACCAGAGTCAGAGCGGGGAACAGAACAGGCAGACTGACAAAATACACTGCTGAGGGGAGCAGCGGGCGGCAGGAGAGGTCTGCGTGCCATGTGGGACCCTTGCCAGTGGCCGGGGATCGAACCGGTGCTGCAGAGGCTGCAGGCAGCTTGGCAGCCCAGCGCTCACCACTACGCCACCAGGGGAGGCCCAAAATAAAATCTTTTTTAAAAAATGTTTAGTCCAGCATTCAGCTTGTGGGAATTTTCCTAAAACTCAGTGTTCACTTTCAGGAGGAAGGGGCTCTGATATTGGCTGAGCTCTACAAGCCTCCCTGTTCCTCACAATTCTCCTTACACCCTGGCATCCCCATCTCATAAGTGTATAGAGACCAAGACCCCTGAACTCATCTCTACCTCTACATCCCAGTACCCAGATTTCCTGTAAAGTCTTTTGTTGTGAGGTCACACCTTCTGGTCTAATGAGAAGCCTAACTCAGCTGTTTCTGTGGTCTTTGAACCCACTGGATTGCTCAGCCCACCCCACCCAGAACCAGCTTCTACTGGGCAAGTGAGTTCCCCACTTCCTCCCAAAATTGACACCTGCTTGTGGGTGTCAGGATCAGTCTTCTCTCTGCCTCTCTACCAGACTCAAGTTGCTGCATTCCAGATGCTTCTCATTTGACTGGGTTGGAGCCTCAGCAGCCTATGCGATTGCACTGCCCACGTGGCCAGTTCACCAGACCGGTATTACAGAAGTGAAGTATGCTATTAAAACTGCATTTCAAGGGACTCAAGAAGATATAAGCAATAAATGCTCTGTTCTGTTGGAGGGCCTATGAATTACAATCTTTCCTCTCAGCAATTACAGAAGATATGAAGCATAATTACAAGTTAATGAAACTGATTTTTGCATGTGACTTGGGAATTAAGAAATTATAGAACTGAAAGGGTCCTCTGAGTAAGATCATCCAGTTACAAGTCGCATCACTTGTTTATGAAAGCAAAACAATTTCACCAGCAGCCATTGTCCAACCTGAAAGACTGGAGCTCAATGATCCTGATATTCCTAACTAGAGTATTTTTCCAGCTCTTTCCAGCTCCCTACTTTCTGAGTGATGAGAGGTAGTTCACAGCAGCAGGCAAGTGCCTCCCCAGTCCCTGGATCAGCACTGTGGCATTATGTTTTTGAAATCAGTGTCCCTATGAGCTGTATTCACTAATGGGCCACCTACCTTCCTGATGCTGGCAAAAGAAGCTCCTTCCCTAGCAGGAATCTGCAACCTACAGCCTGTCTTTCTAGTCTCTCATTAATTTTCATATTCCTAAGTTCATGCATCAAATCACTCTCCTGTCCAGCTCTCAGAGTGGTTCCTGTTTCCTGACAAGAGCTCTGCCTGATGCACCTGGTTTGATTCATGTAATGCTAACAACCAACTTGTGAAGGAGGTACTACTATTCCTAATTCATAATCTGAGGAAACAGGCACAGGAGGTGAATTCCCTTGCTCAAGGTCCTATTTAGAAAGTGGCAGAGCTGGCTTCCTAATTTAAACGCCTCAGCTTCACAACCCACGCTCCAAAGCTCACACTGCTCCCTTCAGCAGCAGGCGTGAGTGGCGCCTCGCTGAATGCCAAGTCTTCTTTTTTTCTTTATAATCATCCTCTTAATGTTATGAATACTATTACACGAAACTCAAAGATGACAATTATGATATCCAATCTCCATTATTCTGTTTGTATTGCTTTTGAATTTTTTGGTCATTAATTACTGACCAGAAAAGCACTTCTAACCCTAATGTTATTTCACAGGTGTGCTCTTATCATTGCATTAACTGCCAGTTTTCTGTTTTATATTAGAAAATTCTCATTGTTTTTTATTCAATAATCCATGCTTTCCATTAGCTTCATTGTGGCAGCATTTTATTTTTGGAATAGTAAATACACATTTATACTTCAACTGAACTACTTCTCTCAAATGTTAGAAGGGAGAAGGTCATTACCCTGGGGCAGGATGTCCTAACCTCTGCACTGTTGGTGTTCCATTGGTTAATTCTTTGTTGTGGGGACCTGTCCTGTGAGTTGTAGGGCAGCTAGCAGCATCTTTGGCCTCTACTCACGAGAATTCAGTAGAAAATCCTGCCCCTCCCCATGTCCTGTCCTGTCCCTTCCACCAGAAAAAAAAAAATCACCCAGGTTGAGAACCATCGCTGCTCTGGGGTAACTTTAGTTTATTCTCCCTATTCAAGAAAGAACTTTTTGTTGTTTTGTACATTATTTTCCAGACCTGACGTTATTCTGGAAAAAGTCTGGCACAACTTGCGCCTCAGCTCTCACCCCTCACCCCCCAAGCCCCGCCCCTTGGTCACAGTTCCATCAAGATGGCGTTCAGTGGAGTAGGAGTAGCTTCGCCACTGACCAGGAAAGGGATTGATGCTGCTCAGACCAAAACAGCAGATGTACACTGCAAATGCTAACCCTGATTTGAACTTGGCTATTGTGCAAAAGGATCATGAAAAAAAAAAAAACACAGAAATAAAAAAGTCCAGACATCAAGTGGAAACTTGCCTTTGTTCAGTCATTAAATAGTTCCACGTCGAACTTCATGACGCCTCATGAAATGTGAAGACTTTCGTAAAACATCATAGGCATTGCGTCAGAGCTGACTTGGTAGGAAGATGGAAGAGAGGAGACACCTAGCAGCCTGATCCCCAGTGCGCCGCGGCCTACTTCACACACACCTCTGCCTCAGTGAGGATATCTGGAAGGTCCTCATGGAAGTCCCAGAAGAATTGAAGGTTCTCCACATACCGTCAGCAAAAGGACATCCTTGGCTAGAATTGAAAAGGCTAGAGCTACTCTGAAACGCCTGTTGGACAGGAGAGAAAGCCCAACTCAAAATGAATCTCAGATTCCTGCTGGATTCTTCCATTTCCTGGAGATTTGTAATATGTTTTCAGGGATACGTTTCAAAGTGCACTTGAGTAGTTCCAGCTTTTTTGTTTAATATCTTTTAGTGCTTGGGGGCCTCCATGGTGGCGCAGTGGTTGAGCGCTGGGTTGCGAAGCTGCCCGGGGCCTCTGGGGCGCGGGCTCGATCCCCGGCTGCTCCCCGGCCACCAGAGGAGGGTCCCATATGGCGAGCAGACCTCTCCTGCCACCCGCTGCTCCCCTCAGCAGTGTACTTCGGTCCTTCTGCCTGCTCTTTTCCCCGCTCTGGCTCTGGTGAATTCTCTCCCCCACCCGTGCTTCTGACTATACCCAGTGCTTGTATAAATAAATAAATAAATAAATAAATCTTAAATATATATATATATCTTTCAGTGCTTGTTTTAAAGAATTTTCAGAACTTTTCTCTCCATGCTCCCCCTCTCATCATCATTATCATTAGCATCATCTCAGTGAGTCCATAGTTTATTTTATAATCCTTTTCACCCAAGACAAAAAGGAACACTCCTATTTTTTAAATCTCAGGCATGTGCTCTTTACTGCTCTTTCTAAGATTGTCCTTCACCCATCATTCCTTGGGATTTTTCCATTGATTCTTTTCCATTGTTAATCTCGGCTTTTTGCTGAAGGTTGATTATATAAGAGATGATTGCAAAAGTATGTTCCTGAGTATCACGTTTTCCAAAAGTTCTTCTCTTTTCTCAGTTGAGCCTTCATATTTTTACTTTTCCTGACAATGTGGTGATCTCCAGCTGTAAATCCATGAAACCTCAGGGAAGGAGGTCCCTCTCCAAATGGTCATAGATTGAACTAGTCAAAGTAGGGAAGTCTCAAGCTTTCTACTTGTTTTAAAGAACTCCTTTCCCAGTGACCCAGACTAAAGGACATGGGGTAGGAAGGGGGAGAGTATTTATTCAAGTTGAAACTTGTTTCCTACTGCAATCAGCAAAGCAGTAAAGCCATTTATCACTAGCCAAAAGGGGACTAGTGCTGTATTTACCTGTGTAGATAAAGTTGTCCCCAGGAAAAAGGCAGAAATATAGAAATTCCTGGGCATTCTTTCTTCTTTTAGAATAGGAAGAATTTTTAAAAAGGTTGGGTCTTGCCAGATATGGCTTGAATTAATGAGCAGCAATCTTTCCTGTTTACCATAGTTACTGGGGAAGAAAATGTGTCAGAGAATTAAAGGAGACAAATATTGCCTCTAACAATGGTGACCAGTCAGGGAGAATTATCTAAAGCTTTGCCCAAGTTGCTAAACAATCAACTTCCTACAACTAATAATTTATATCAGCCAAGAAAACAGTTGGGCCTTGCATCAAGACATGGTGAGACAGATCATCTGCCAATGATAAATGAGCAGCAGGACTACTCACACTGATAAAAACTGTAACCATGGTGGCAGCCATTCATTAGAAAGGGCCAAAGCAGAATCCCTCCTTAATGGGATTTCATACTCAGGGTTGTACCCAGCCTTGCCATGGCAGAAGGTCAATTTGTTTGCCAGGAAGTGCCAATAAGAAGTGGTGCTGTCTTGAATGTTTCAGCCACATGTGACCTGGGCATTTCTCTTCACCACACTGGACATTATAAGAAATTATATTTTATCTTATCATATCAGGATCTCCAAAACAATCGCTTTTCCCACCTCTTTTTTATTTTTCCAATAAAATATACTGAAATAATGCCAATGATAAGATATTTGGGGAAACTCATCACACTTCCCAACTGTACCGTAGTAATTTATTCCCCCCTTTGTATTTTTGCAATGTCAAAGTTATAGTATGTGTATAATCTGTTCATCTGCTCTTTTCACATACATGACAGGCATTTTCCCTATTTCAAGTTTTGTAATCATAATTTTTAACAAAAGCATTTGCTATCATATTGTTGTGTTTAAAGACTTTTTATTTATGCATACAAGAGTTGGGGTACAGGCCAGAGGTTTAGGGGTGAGAGGATTCACCAGAGACAGAATGGGGAACAGAACAGGCAGATTGACTGAAACACACTGCTGAGGGGAGCAGCAGGCGAGTTAGGAGAGGTCTGCTGCACCTTGTGGGTTGCTCCCTGCCCGGCCGGGAATCAAACTCGTGCTGCAGTGGCTGTGGATTGCTTTATAGGTCACGTCTTAACCCTTGCGCCACACCGGAGGCCCTGCTATCATATTGTTGACCACAGTTTAGTATCATTTCCTTATGGTTCATCCAGGTTGAAAGAACCTATCAGCACAAAGTTGAAGAGGCTTCCATTCGCTATTAAGACTGGAGTTGGGAGCTTGATTTGGAGATTGTTTCCTATAAAAGTTCTGCATGGCTTCCCAGATGAAAGAGTGAGGTCAGCTCAGTTGAAATAAGCTCCCACTCCAGAGAGATGTAGGGTTTGTGGAAATTCCAGAAGCTGGAGCTCCCTTATAGAACTGGGACTATAGTGAGAAGAGTGAGGTACCCACCTCAGGTGCAAAACAAAAACACCTTCACATGACAAATTTGACCCATTGCTATTTTAGTTTAATATTGCTTGTTCCCCTCTTTTAGTTACTAGCATTTAAACCTTTAATGGCAAACAACAATGTTTTCTTTTAAAATTACTTTAATCATTACATTTTTGTTACTCTTGTTTACATTGGAAAAGGAATAAATGCATGTGGGTCTAAAAAGAAGTCCAAATACAGAGTAGATGATCTCAGATCCCCAAGCCTCTATGCATCCTTTAACAGAAACAAATAATTCTATATGTCCCTCCAGAATTTTTCCTTGCATAAGTCTCTTTTTATTGTTTACACAAATTAGGATACACACTATACTGAACTTGCTATTTTTACATGACCTCAGATATTAGATTGATCCATTTGGGCATGTATAATCTACTTCATTATTTTTTAAGGAGCTGAATAACTTTCCACTATATGAAAGTGTTATAATTTATTTAACCATCTCCCTATCGAAACACAGTTTCTAGATTTTCTTTTATAAATTATGTAATCATAAGCTTTTTTGATAGATTTGGACAAACAGAAAGTCTTGGGTTTTCTGAGAAGTTTTAATTTATATAATAAACTATTTCCAATAAAATAATTTGTATAGATTCCAGAAAGATATTTGATAATGCACATTTCATTTGTGTGTTTTATATGCTTAGTAAAGGAGAAAAAATGTTTTTAAATTTTCATGCTTAATAAGGAAATAACAGAAGCTTTCCCATTAGAATCTGGAAAAAGACAAAGATGCCCATTCTCACCACTATTTGTTTAGCAAGGCTCTAGATTTACTAACTAACACAAAAGAAAGAAACAGAGACATTAAAATGATTAAAATAGGAAATGAGGAGGTAAAATTATCCTTATATGTGATGGTATATTGGATAACTAGAAAAACACACAAATTGACAACCAAAAAAAAAAAAAAACTCTAGAAATAGTAGGGTTATTCAGTAAGATGATTTCCATACACCCTGGGTGACTGGTAAATTGGCACAACCTGGGGGGTGGGGGAGG
>NW_023605282.1:0-25819 GCF_014898055.3 Talpa occidentalis
CAACAAAGGTTGGCGAGGATGCGGCTAAAAAGGACATTGCTGGTGGGAGTGCAAACTGGTCCAACCACTTTGCAAAGCTGTCTGGAGGTTCCCCAGTCTACTAAAAATGGAGCTACCATATGATCCGGCAGTTCCACTCCTAGGGATCTACCCAAAGGACACAAAAACTGATTCAGATGACCGCCTGTACCCCTATGTTTATTGTAGCACTATTTACAATAGGTAAAACCTGGAAACAATCCAAATGCCCAAAAATAGAAGACTGGATCAAGACATCAACATTTTAAATAAATATGCTAAAAAAAGATTTTTATGCGGATAATTTAGTAGTGGTTTGTCTCATACAAATTGACTTGAATGCCATTGCTTAATAAGTGGTTTGAGCAGTAAAAGTCAGAGGTTTTTCATTGTATCCTACAGAGCTTAAATGTTTTAGGGGAAAGATATTTGCTTTTAGGAGAGTTTTTTTTTTTTAAGGCTCTTATTTCCAAAATAAAATATGGGATGACTATTATTTACCAAATACTAACTGTGTGGCCCAGGATAAATTATGTGGGAGTATTATGAGAGTTCCTGTGTGCTGGCATTCATGTCTCCCATTCCAGATTAATTATAATACTGTAAAGCCTGTTGAAAAGCCTGTATCTAATAGTGGTTGGAAATATTTAAGGCATTTTAAGAAAGAATTGATCAGAGATGGGAAAAGATCACCTTGAATTTTTTAAATGCTTGTTTTGAGATAGATAAATATTTTATAGGAGAATCGTAAAGATAGTACAGAGTATTCCCATGTATCTTTCAGTGAGCCTCCCTTCATGTTAACATCTTATGTAACTATGGTACATTTATCAAAACTAAGAAATTCATCCTGATTATTTAAAAAGAAAATTCAACAACCCTGTTTCAAATACCAACTTTGTGCAAAAAAGTGTTTTAACTGCTCATATATGCATAATATTGGTGGATCATAATTAAATGATGAACTTGGTATCATTCTGAACAGATTCTTGGATTATTGAACACATACATTGTTGTACGCTAACAAAAAGACAGGATCACTAGGAGCCAGCATACGTTCACAGAGTGCAAATCATGCCACACTAACCTCACTACTTTTCTTAAGGTGTAAATAAACCAGTAGACACATCAGGAGACTCTTTGGTGGTAACATTATCTAAAATTATAGTTACATTTAATGGATTTTTAATTTTGTGCTGAACGCTGGGTTAAATGCTTTACATAGATTGCTTTATTTAGTCCTCTTTTCCAGATTAGGAAAAGGGATCCCCAAGGTTATATAGATAGCATTTGACCACCTTTTATGATATCTTTGTAGACAAGATAGAGAAAGATAGTCTGAATAATGACATAGATAGGTGATTTGTAATTGATTGAAATCCAAAGGTGATGATTCATGGACTGATAAAATTAAACTGCAGATCATTCCTTGTGGTGTCTTAAGATGATGTCTTTCCCTGTGTCCTATTAAAGATGTTTATCAGTTACTCTCAAAATTGTGAGAGAGTGCTAGTAGGTTATGAAGCAAGAATTCCCATCCTCCAGTCCCCTTTTTAATAATTATAACAGCAGATTGTAAGGGGATATTTGTTATAAAAATTTTATATTTGATGTGTATCTATTTGATAGGGATAAACCAGTCTTGTAATTGACTTTTTTTTAAAATCTGCACAAATACAGTCTTGGAGACTAAATGAGATTTTTTGTTTTTGTTTTTTTTAAACAGGTGTGGCCGACTGTGTCATGGTATTTATCTGAAGTGGGTGAGTCAATGGTTTATTGTAATTGCCCAGAAGCTAAATAACACTTGACATAACCATTATTTTGAAGCATGTTCTCCAAAGCACAGCTGATTATCCTTTTCTACTCTGCATTTAGCTTAGTGTTCTCAGTTCTGCATACTACATTTTAAGGAACATGTTGATAAGCAATGTATTCAGAGAGTAGTCAGAATGACGCAGTGTCTTGAAACAGATAACTTGCAAAATAATTGAAACATTTGAAATTTTCAGGATTGAACAAAGAGGATTTTAGTGGTATATGTGGGAATGCCTGTCAAATTGGGTAATTGCATGATCTTAAATATTTTTCCTGGCTCAGATCTGTGTTTCTGTAAAACAGGTGAAGGCAATAGCATACAAACATATTTTTTGCATCACTGGTTGCCACCAGGAACAATGATTAGAAATATTGGTTCTAGAGAAAAAAAATATTGGTTCATAATGAAGATTGTATTGTTTTGTTTTTGTTTTTAACGAAACAGTAACAGTCAGCATTCTGTCATTAAAGCATGTATTAAGTAGAGTTTACTCAGACTATCCTCTAAGGACTTTTCTAACTTCAACCTTTTTATTATTTATTTTTATTTATTTATGCATACAAGAACTGGGGTGTAGGCCAGAGGTCCTGGGGTTGTGAGGATTCATCAGAGAAAGAGTGGGCACAGAACAGGTGGATTTACTGAGATACACTGCTGAGAGGAGCAGCAGCGAGACAGGAGAGGTCTGCTGTGCCATATGTGGGTCAGCTCCCTGCTCAGGGATTGAACTCAGCTGCAGTGACTCACTATAGCTTGATAGCACTGAGACTTTAACCCCTGTGCCACTAGAGAGGCCCTAACTTCAACCTTTTTTCATGTCTCCTTTGGTTATAATTCCCCATAGCAAAACTTTCTCTTTAGTATCTCACTTAATCTCAACATTTGATGGTTTCATGTAGTATCACATGCTAGTAGGGAAGCTATATTTGATTATCATTCTCTGAAGTTTAAATGAAGTAAATGAGTTTTTAGAAATGTTTATTTAGATGCTCCAGGGGTGCAATCTGTTAACTCAAGGTACTTATACAGAAATTTTTATTTATAATTCCATAGAAACAACATTTTAGTAAAGGCTCATTTTAGAAATGTAAAACACTGTTCGAAGTTGCTCTTAGGTATGGTGGCATAAGTAACACCAAAATTGAAATACTTCTGTTTATCTTTTCTGTATTTCTAGAAAAATAATATTAGTATTAACTGAAATCAAAGTTAATTTCTAAATGACTCGGTTATTTAAATTCAAAATGAAATATTTAAGCAGTTATATCCACTGTCCCTTGAATAAACCAGGAATATTTTGTGGTGGGGAATTTCCTAAGAATACCCCTTCTCCTTTTCTTTTAATTCATTTAAAGTCTAATCTTCTGGACTTTTCCTCAGGGCTCTTTCTTAAAATGATCTTCAGGTCCCTCTACCCAGCACAGGTAGTTTTCTTTCTTTACTACTGTTTTGCTGTTGTATTAGCACTATATTATATGATGTTATGGATTGTTTCCTGATTGCTTTATATATGTAAACTTAAAAAAATTGAGGACTCCTTGATTGGGGCTTAAAAGCTATTTTGAATGAAATTAAAGTTCAGAGACTTAGCAGAAATGGGGGAAGTTTATGCAGAATTCCCATTTCCATTTGTTTGCTTACTATTTTTTCTTCAATATATCTTATTTTTGTTTTCAATATATTAGAAAGTTTTTAAATTATAGTAATATGTCCATTTAAAAATTGAAAAATGGGCCTCCCCTGGTGGTGTAGCGGTTGAGCGCTGGGCTGCGAGGCTGCCCTCAGCCTCTGTGGCGCCAATTTGTTCCCCGGCTGCCGTTGAGAGTCCCACAAAAAAAAAACAAAAAAAAAATTTGAAAAACAGGGCCTCTCTGTGGCCAAGGGGTTGAGCGCAGCGCCGTCAAGCTATCCACAGCCTCTGCAGTGCAAGTTCGATCCCCGGCCAGGGAGCTACCCACATGGTGCTGCAGACCTCTCCTGACTCACCCGCTGCTCCCCTCAGCAGTGTACTTCTGTCTATTTGCCTGTTCTATTCCCCACTTTGTATCTGGTGAATCCTCACACCTCTGGCCTGTACCCCAGTTCTTGTAATCATAAATAAATCTTTAAATAAAAAATGAAAAGTAAAAACCTGATTCTCACATTTTTAACACTACTATTTCCAAATGTTTGATGTTTCCCTTTAGTTGCTTTTCCTATCCATTTGCCAGTTTTCTTTGACATTAGCATTCAAAGGTAGCAGGTAATTTTAAAATACTTACTTCACAGTGCAATTTCTCATAGGAAATAAAGAAAATCAAGAGATACATCCTAGTTAGTATACTTACTGGGTGAGTGGTATACTTTTTATGCTTTCCATACTAATATAAACACAAAAAAGGTTAATGAAACGTTTTAAAATGCCTACTCAAGAAATGTCTGTAACAGTGTTTAATTGAGCCACAGATGAAATGTGTTTATAGCTATCACCTTCATTTTCTGTATTCTCTCTCTCTATATAAAATCTTTGTCTTATCAAATTATTGTTCTAGACTTAGCACATAAGGGAATGTCACACAGCCGTAAAAGAATCATCTCTAAGACATACTGGGTGAGAGAAGTGAATTGTTAGACGGTGTTTTCAGGTTGCTGACTTTACTGTAAGATAGTAATTTGTATGTATATGGATGCAAATGCATGTGAATGAGCACACATTAATAAACACATTTATGCTTCTATATGCATAGGATTTTCTGGAAGGATACATAAGCAAGGGAAAAGTAGTTGCTTCTGGAGAGAGGCTAGGAATCAGATTGGAAGTCTGAGATCACAGTAAGGCTTTGGTTTGATTGTGTACACTTTTACACTGCTTAATTTTCTTTTTTGGCCGAGATTATATTGTAAAAAAATTTTTTGAGATAGTTTTAGATGCACAGAAAGTTCCAGTATTAGTGCAGAGACGTCCCATGTACCCTTCATCCAACTCCTCCCACCCGTAACATTTTACATAACGGTAGGACAGTGTGGAGACGAGGAAAATGTTGGTACAATCCACAGAGCTTTAGATTTTACCAATTTTACATGTACTCATTTGTGTTTGTATAATTCTTTGCAGTTTTATCACATGTATATTTGAGTAATCTCTACATAATTGAGATACAGAACTGTTTCATCATAAAAAAAAAAATCCCTGTGCGATTATGTTCAGTGAAATAAGTCAGAAGGAAAAAGAAAAATATCAGATGGATTCACTTTCAGGAGGAATAGAGGGGATCCAAATAGGGGATCAGGAAAAAATAATAATAAATAAAAAACAAAATTAACGGGCAACTATAAATCAGACATTCTGCATGGGAGGGGGAGGGAGAGGGATCAAAACAGGGGAGGGAGGAGCACTAGGGACTATGGTGATGGTGCACGGGTGAATTGGTGGTGGGAATTTTATGGGGACTACACCCGAGAGGAGAAAGCAAATATTGTACAAAAATGAACAATGATGTAAAATACATAAAAATAAATTTAATAATACAAAAAATCCCTGTGCTATCCCTTTGTAGTTACACCTGTCCCCCCTAATCTCTGGCAATCACTAGTCTGCTCTTTATCCCTCTATTTTATCTTTTCCGGAAGTTATGTAAATGGAACCATACAGTTTGTAACCTTTGAGACTGGCTTTTGCTGTCAGTGTAATTTCCCTTGGCATCCTTCCAAGTTGTTGGATGTATCAGTAGTTCCTTTTTTTTTTTTTTTTTTTAATGTCTGAGCAATATTCTATGGTATGGATATACCAGAGTTTGGTTAATCTTTACCCATTGATGGGCAGTGTTAATGAAGGTAACTTTTGGGAGATACTTATGTATGGGGTCTGGTTGCCAGGGAAACCAGCTATGTGATGAAAGGACTGAAACTTGTTCTACTCTCCTGACCTCTGAGGAGATGAGAGGGTCTGAGGTTGAATTAATTTCCAACTGTTGGGGTTCAATGAGTAGGGTTCCTAGGTCCCTCTGGGAAAGATTTCAGCAGTTTCCCAGCGGCACATGGCTATTTTATTAAGGAAAAAGACATTTTCATAGACACAAACAGGCAAAGACTGCATTTTGAAAGTGCAGATTTTAAAAAGAGGTACCTGCATAGACGCAGGTAGGCAGTCTTAGGACAAAATCTACATTTTGCCAGAGCAAGGGATCTTCTTATATCATGTTCCTTTGGGGGATTCATTTCTTTGTGAAAATTTACCACTTTAAGGTCAGGTCGGGTTGGTTCTGTGTAACAGATAACCTTTTATGACCCCACTTCAGGTTCCTGGAAACTTCCATAGGCAGTTTAAGGACTCATTAATCATCCCTACCCTCATCTCTGGTTTTTGACCTTCCTCAATTTTTCTACTTAAACTTCCATCACAAGGGGCATAAGTTAATCAGTCATGCCTATATAATGAAGGTGTTAGTGTGCAGACTGAGGGGTACCCTGTGACCCCCAAACTTGCACACTTTAAATGGGTTCTGCCATTTAGCATGAAAGAACTTTAATAGGATATTGTGCATAGGGAGAGAAGAGAAGAAAGGATAATAGTTTCTCAATAAAACAGTGAAAGTTAGCCATCCCCTTATGCGTAAAATGCCCAGCCAAACAGGGTTGGCCCAGAGTGGGCTCATTAAGGCCCAAAAACTTTCCACCAGTCTAAGGCACATTCTAGGAGGGAACTATAGAAAAGGGGCAGTAGGGGACAGGCAAGTCTGGGACAATAGGAGCAAAATCAAAGCCTCCCATGGCTCTTTCACCCATGTCTTTTCCATGTGTCTCCACATGACTTGACCTCATGAGTTTCCTTCCATGTCTCTCAAGTCCCTGGTGCTAAACCCAAAGCTGAGAAGGCAAGTGCAACCTCTTCACATTCTCTCTGCCTCATGGGCCTCCTCTAAGTCTTCTTTGGCTTTCCCTCCCTGCTCAAGTCATTAGGTGGGGCAGGGAACTTTTTAGGGAGATTATACTCTTTTTAGGGAGATTATTCTCTATAGGAAACATCTATAAAAGTTCAAGAAGACTGGCTTCAGAGAGCTTCTGAGTTGGTGAATACATGGAGATTTGGGGGAGAGTGGCCCTCCTGGAAAGGGAATGAAAGCTGCACCTTTTCCCATACCTTGCCCCTATATGCATCTCTTCCACCTGGCTCTTAGTTAATATTCTTTGTAGTAAATTGGTAATCTTAGTGGGTAAATGGATTTTCTAGGTCTGTGTGCCATTTTAGCAGATTAATCAAACATGAGGTAGGTTTCCTGGGAACCTTTGATTTATAGCCAGCTGGTCAGAAGCACAGATGTTAATCTGGGCTCACTATGGGCACCTCAAGTCTGAGGAGGGAGTCATGGGAACCTCCTGTCTATGGGTGACCCCATAGGGCTGGTGTTGGGAGACTGAGTCCTTGAACTGACACTATCTTAGTAGATAGTGTCAGAATTGAGTTGAATTACTGGTGTCCAAGAATTGCTTGATGGCATGGGAAGCTTCCACATTTATACCCTCTCTGGAAATTGGTTGTAGGACATCAAATGCCCAGGATCTAAGTGGAAAGGCTATTGAATGTCTGCATCCAGGGAAGATGCACAGACTAAAGTTTGGGTGTTACCTATAGACAGTATTTGAAGAAATCAAACTGGATGGTTTCACCAAGAAAGTAAATGTAGACAGGCAAGGTCCCAGGCCTGAAATTTGGGGCACTACAATGTTTAAAGGTCAGAAAGTGAACTAGTAAAGGAAACTTAGGAAAAACCAGTGAGATATGCAGAAAACCAGAGAAGTGGCTGTATTGGAAGCTAAGTGAAGCTCCCCTCAAGAAGGGGAGGTAGTGATCAACCTCTGTCAAATGTTGCTGATACTGCAAGTAAGATGAGAACAGAAACTTTATTATTATGTTTGCTGATGTGAAATTTATTAGTGATTGGACAAGAGCAGTTTTAGTAGAATGCTGGGGAGAAAAATCTAATTGGAATGGATTCATGAGAAAGGGAAGTGAGAAACTGGAGATAGGCAGATTCTTCAGCGCAGTTTTGCTGTTGCGGGAAGAAGAGAAATGGAATAATAGCTTGAGGGACACTTTCAGAAGATTTTTGTTTCTCTTGTCTTTTTTTTATTAGATGAGAAAACTGATATGTTTGTAGGAGTCTGGGAAAGAAAATAGAGAAAATTTGATTTGATTAGGTAGTGGGAGAGATGATGGTGGTGGTTAGTGGAGGTACAGTATATAAGTATAAAGGTTTTGCTTTGCGTGAAACAGAAATAGTTTGCACTAATGAAATAGAAATCTAAATATATCAGCACAGATGTAGTTAAGTGGGTAGATGTAGTTGTGAGAGCTTGTGGAAGTTTTTATTGCTTCTATTTTCCCAGTGAAATGGGAAACAAGATTATCAGGAAAGAGTAAGATTGGGAGGGAAAGTGATGGCAGTTTGAGTGTGACTTAGTCATGTGAGATAGGGCAGATGAATGAATCAGAAAAGTAAGGTATAAGTTCCAACAACATTAAAGACTCATTTGAGAAGCCAGTTTTTTATATATATATATATATTATATACACATATATATTATACACGCATATATGTGTACATATATGTATATCTGTGTATATGTATATATATTGTGTGTGTATGGGCACCAATGTGAAATAAGCAGAATATTGATCAGTTTCAGCCAAGGGAGATTGACAAAGTAAGAGGGAAGAGAGTAGTTGATTTTGTGTGCAGGGGAGGGGAATGATGAAATGATTGTGGGTTTAACTTGAGTAAGAAGGTATTGAAGACAGGGGACCCTGCAGAAGTGAAAAGATGTAGATTTAATGAACTGAACATGTTGGCTTGAGGGGTTTTTAGAGTTAGGATATTAAAGGGAGTGAGCTGGTGTCAGATGTGTTGCTTGGAAATGTTTTGTAGGGTTGCTGTTATTAGCCATCAGATTTGACCATAGGAGTGAGTGAGTGTCTTTAGGTAGAGTTGGGAGCTATAAGGAACTGATAAGCAAGCTTTGGAAGGCTTGTGTATGTAGATGGTGAGAATCCCAAGCATCATGACAGTAATAATGTTGACAAGGCGGTAATGAGCAAGCAGCCTTCAAGAAGTAAAGTCGAGGACTTGGGACATAACTGCAGTAAGGAGAGGAAGTGAGTGGCAAGAGATTCCAACTTGGGTGTTTTTAGGGAAGAAGGAAAAAGTTCTGAAAGGGACAGTAAGGAACAAGAAGTGTCCCGACCCGCGGGATTCGGAGGCACGAAAAGAGAAGGGCTGAGGATTGAAATGAGGGGCTTGGGACAACTTGACGCTAGCGTTTGCTTCTTTATTTTTCCTTTATCCTTTTCCTACTTTTACATGTCTTTCTTTTCCCTGTCTTTCTTACTTCCCTGGCCTTCTCTCTGCTCCTCTCGCGGTACCCCTCGCCATATCTCCTTCTCACAGACTCCTCGCAGTCTCTCTTTCTCGCTCGTGGGTCCCTTCTTATACCCCGGTCGCTCCTCCCATCGTGCCTCTCAGTCTCGTGTGATTTACAGGAGAACGCAGGGGTTTCTCCGAAGGCGAAACAGTAAATCGAAACCTAATTCATCGAGCACATGTGCAACATGGCGCATGCTCCAGGCGGCTCCAGACAAAGAAGGTTACCCTCTCCACCTTCAGGCCCAATGAGATTATGACTTGGAAGCAAACAAAAAAGACTAAACATTTGAGAAAGCTTCTGAGGAAGTAATGGTGAGAGCTCTGTGGTAGAGTTACCAGTCTAAGCTGGTTAAGAATATCCCCAATAGAGGAGACACCATGAACAGAGATATAGACAGGACTAGTTTGGCAGAACAGCAAAAATGGTAGTGCAGTTTTGAAATTTAAATTTTTTGTTTGATGTTGTCATAATCTTATCTCTTTTAGTATCATTTAGTATATGTAAGCATTCTTTGTATTTCAGCATCCAGAATGTTTTTTGTCAACTTTAAGACTGAAATCAGTAGTACATAGTTTCATTTTCCACTACTGGTCTTGATCCATTAATAATGGTAGCTTTTTAATCACCTCAATTTAGTTGTACCTCTGTGCGTGTAGAATAATGACCCCTCTCCTCTCTCTCTTGAACCTCACCTCCCTCCAAGTCATTTTGTTTTTTTTAACACCCCTCTCCTCTCTCTCTTGAACCTCACCTCCCTCCAAGTCATTTTGTTTTTTTTAAAGATTTATTTATTTATACAAGCACTAGGTACAGTCAGAGGCGCAGGAGGGTGAGAGAATTCACCACAGCCAGAGTGGGGAGCAGAGCAGGCAGAAGGACCGAAGTACACTGCTGAGGGGAGCAGTGGGCGGCGGGAGAGGTCTGCGCACCATGTGGGACCCTCGCCAGGCGGCCGGGGATTGAACTGGCGCTGTAGAGTCTGCGGGCAGCTTTGCAACCCAGCGCTCAACCACTGCGCCACTGGGGAGGCCCTCCCTCCAAGTCTTTTATAACCAAAATGAAAATGCATACATTGTGAAAATGAAAAATGATGTAAGAATTATATAAAATAAAATAATAATAATAAAAAATTTTTAAAAATTTTGAAAAAAAAACACCCAAACCGTAGAAAAATACTTATTAGAAATCCTAGAGCTGTTCAACTTCTTTTCTGAAGTTGGTTCTGTAGTGTGTTTCATCTCTTTTATATTACTACATCTAAATTACTTAGAAAGTAAATGTTCTTAAAATCCAAGAGCTCATTTTGGTTCTTAGGCATCTTTTGTAGTTCATCTTCAATTGTATTATCTCAGAGTCTATTTCAGTTAGTTCTCTCTCAGGTTTAATTCAAACTGCCGCAAAAATGAGGGAAATTATTTTCTCAACATAACTGGAAGTCCACAGGCATTATAGTTTTCAGGATTGGTCAGTAGTTTAAGACACCAAGGATTCAAATTCTCTCTACTGTTCCATTTTGTTATCCATAATGCCAACTTTATACCAAGGTGAATTCTCTTTGCAGTTGTATGATGGTTGCTAGGAAGGAACTGTGTGTTGTACAAGGATGAAAAAGTCTGGCTGCCTCTTAACAGAGAGAACACACCTAACTGGAAGCTACCAGCAAACTTCTTTTCCTATCTCACTGGCATGATTTCTCCTCATTTTTGAATCAGTTTCTGGCAGTGAGGATACACCTGTCCTTCAACTGAAGTCAGTCTCCAAGTTGCTGCTGCAGAGTTGAAGAATGAATATTGGAGCAGTCGCAATGTCTGCTTTGGTTGTGTCCTGTTGCTCTGAGGTTTTAAAATCCAGTCTTTTTCTCTTATGCTTTCCTATGAATCAAAATAGTCATATTTTATTGATTTAATTGCCTATGTTCAGAACTTTGTAGCATATGAAACAACACAGTGCTAAGCATTCCTTTTTTAAAAAAGGGAATGATGGAGTAATGAAAGATTGGAGATAGTTGACAAATTTAAATGTGTATCTCCTTATAGTCAATAGTTTTTAACCTCTTTCACTTCCAGATAATTGAGTTAGCAACCATTTACATAAAGACTTTAGTGATTTGATTTCTATCTCCTTTCTTAGAAGTTGCCTGAGGCATAGTGATAAAGTAGGTGAGCTGGATTATTTTACGGTTCTAATTAATTCTACTTTCACTGCTCTGCCATTGTGCGTGATCATGGGCAGATCACTTCATCTTAGACCTTCAGTTGTCTAAACTGAAATACGCCTACCTATCTTTGCACCACATTGCTCTCATGGGAGTTAGATAAAATGATGTGAAAGATATTTGACAAGTACAGAGTGGCACACAATTTTAAATTGCCTTAATTATTACACTAATTAAAGTGTAGTCAGCTAAAGTGAAGAAACATAAATAACAAGAAGAATCTGGTCCTGAAAAATAGTTGATCTTAGATTTTTGTGGATTCAAGATATATCAGTAGAAGATAAAGATGCGTGCAGCTTTTTAAAAATTAGTCGCTTAATGAATAAAAGAATAACTATTTGAACGCATGCTTCTAATTAGTGTATTCCAGTCAGTGTGTTTTAGTAGCAACTTTTAAGTATTCCCTAGAATTTTATTACTTTAAATTTTTGCCCTGATTTTTTTTGTTATAGCTGTTTTCGAAGATGCCAACCATTGAGTAAATTGTAAACTAATAGTGCTTGCAGGGTGTGATAGATTTATTTATCTGTTGCAATTATTGACTATTTTCTTGTATTCCTGTCTTGGAATGTTATTTTTCGGAAGAACCTAAGGTTTCACACTGAAATATAGGTGGATTTGGTTGTTATCATCAAAGGAGATGTTGCATTTCATTGCTCAGAACTCTGAAGACCAAAAGTATGTATTGGAGTTGAATGAAATTAGGATGACATTGAAGAATTTGACTTTTAAAATATTATTTAATGTATTCATCATGTCTCAGGTTAATGTTCATGTTGAATCTTGAATATGTTATTCAACTATAGAGTATTAACTGCACTTTCTCCCTATGTCTTATTAACTTATTGGTTATAACCATATTTAGATATAAGCCACCTTTAGATAAAAAAAATCTGTGCTTCTTGAATTGATTTCATGCGTCTTTATATTTTATACTAGTTATGTTGGATTTGGGGCTATATCATCTTCTAAATGAGAAGACCATCTTAGCGTATAGCTTTGTCTTACGAATGGTAGGTTCTGTAGATAGGCATTGGAGGTAAGAGGGAACTAATATCTGTGTGCAGGCATACTGTTAATATTGATTATGTTTTCTAGTTCATGTTTAATTGCTTAGTCATAGTCTAATTTTTTTTGTTGTAATATGCTCATTATGAATTTTCTGTTTGTTGGATTTTGTTGTATTACTTTAAAGAATGGAATGGTGTGTTGTAAGTTACTGCAGATAGTTTGATTCTTTTATGACTTAAGCAGTTTCAGGATGAATCTAGAGTAGTCTTTAGAGAGCTCTCTCATTTATTGCCCTTTTATATAATCACAGTGCTGCTTTAGGCCAGTATCTGAAAGTAGTTGTTTCCTATGTTTTATCTACTTCCTACTTGTTTTAAGCGGAAAGGTAATTCCAGACCCTCTTTGATCTCCATGTTCAAAGTAGAAATCTCCTTGTAAATACCAATTTTTTCCATTTATACAATGAGCTTTCCCTTTTCTTTTTTCTTTTTTTAAAAAAGATTTATTTATGCATACAAGAACTGGGATATAGGCCAGAGGTGTGGGGGTAAGAGGATTCACCAGAGACAGAGTGGGAAGCAGAACAGGCAGGTTGACTGAAATACACTGCTGAGGGGAGCAGCGGGCAAGTTGGGAGAGGTCTGCTGTGCCATGTGGGTAGCTCCCTGGCCCGGGATCAAACTCGTGCTGCAGTGGCTGTGGATAGCTTCATAGGTTGCCCCTTAACCCCTTACGCCACCAGGAAGGCCCCTTTCCTTTTCTTAAGACAACTTTATTGTGCAGAATGTGTGCAAAAATGTCAAGCCTCTCCTTTTCTTGTATGTCCAGAAGGAAGGATGATGAATATAATCAGGATCTCAGATTTAAAATTCTTCTCAAGTACTTGCTGTAGCCCCCAAAGTCTTCTCCTATGCCTTTGATGACTAGATAGATATTCAAAGTGGGTCAGAACTTCAAATAGAGTGAGGCAGGTCGGGCACCCAGGATATTAAACTAATTTATTTGTTTTGTGGTACTCCTTCAACAGGTCCTTAATAGAACCTTATAGTTTGTCCAGTGAAAATAGTGGATCATTTTTAAAGCACCTCTTTTTAAGTTTTATTTGCACTACATAGCATAATTGATTAAATCACTGGCCGTTGATGGTTGGTTCAACAATATAGTTCCTCTCTCCTACCTCAGAGGGGTGGGTCCAATTCATAAGTCATGTGGTTGCTTCCTCTGGTAACCAGTCCCAATCCTTGGGGTGGGGGGCTCAAAAGTCACCTCATTAAATATAGCAAAAGACACCATTATTACTCTTATCCCTTAGGAACTTCTAAAGGGATTTAGAAGCTCTGTGCCAGAAATGGGAAGAAAACCAAATATATATCATTCTTATTCTAAATCATAGTATCACAGAAGAAAGAAGAGAGCTAAGGTTGAGATATGGAACATTCTATATTTAGAGTGCAGAAAAGTGAGAAACCAGGAAAAGAGAATGAGAAAGGTGAAAATTAGGAGAATGGAGGGTTGTGGGAAACATGAATTTCAAGGAATAAGTTGTGTCAGCTACTGGTCCTGGGTAAGGTAAGAGGAAGATTGAGAATTGATCCTTTGTACTTAGCAGTATGGAAGTCATGGGTCTGTAGTAAGGGCAAATTTGGCAGACAGGTGGAAGAAAAACTTGGTTGATGTGGAAGAGATACAGAGAAGGTGAATATGGATAACACTTGAGTTTTATTATAAAGGGGAGCTGTGCACACCTGGTATATAGAGTTAAGGGAGAGTATTTTGTTTGTTTTAAAAATGGTATGGGAATGATCTATTAGGGGCTGTTTGCCAATGGAATAGAGAGAAGAGATAATTGCAGGAACAATTTCCCTCAATAGGTGGAAGGAAGGGAATTGGGATCTAGTCCGTAGGTGGAAGCACTGGCTCTGGCCAGGTTCTGTCTTGGAGCATAACTAGTTTATTCATAATCAGTTTTATCCCATAAAAAGTGATGACCAGTAATCTGGTGGAGGTAGAGTTTACTATATAACTGAAGTTATATTCAATACTAGAGTCCTCTTTGACTCTTATGCTACCAGTAATGCTTATACATTTTGAAGTTGGAAGATAAATAATCATTTCTTCCATCTATGTTCCAGCCTTACTGGATTACTTATAATTTTCCAACTGGCCATTATATTTCATACTTTAATGTTTATAGCTCATATTCCTTTCTGTGCCTTTCTAAACACATACCCTTTCTATGTCTCCATCATCTCCTCCCCTCCATAGCACCAAGCACCTCAAACACTTTATGTTGCATTTACTTACATGTGACTTAACTCATTAGTAGATATTTAATACCTTGATCTTGCTCAGCTCTTGCCTTCTTTAGTACAATATTTTTATTTATTGCTACATGCCTCAATTATCTATTGCTGCATAACAAACTTCAAAACTTAGCAGCTCAAAATATCTCACGGAGGGTCAGGAATGCAAGAAGTGCTTTAGGGTGTGTCTCTTACCAGACTACAATCAATGTATTGACTGGGCCTACAGTCTCCTCTCAAAGTTTGCTGTGGAAGTATCCACTTCCTAGCTCACTGACATGGTTGTGGGCTGGATTTATTTCATCTTTGGGCTGTTGGCCAGCCATCTCCTTTGGTTCCTTGCCACATAGACCTCTCCATAGAACATCTTACTCAGAGTATGTAAGCAAAAGAGCAAGAAAGAGTACCCCCAAAAGAATGCTGGCACAAAGGACACTTAGAGGCTTTTGTAATCTAGTCAAGGAAATGGTATTCTGTCACTTTTACCATTTTGTGTTCTTTAGAACCAAGTCATGAGGCTCAAACCACACTCAAAGAACTGGGAATTACAAAGGCACCTAAATACCAAGAAACAGAGGTCATTGGAAGTACAGCTTAGAGTTCTGCCACACAGTTCCCAAATCATTGGACTATAAAATGCTTGCCTTATTGAGTGAATCAATCTTTTCCCAATCACTGTCTTAACTGGTAGCCCTTATTTGCCAAAGGGTAGGCTAAGGTTGATAATTCGATTCAATATACTTTGTTTTTTTTTTTTTTTTTTTTTTTTTTATAGAGGCATGCTTTATTTATTTGTTTGCTGGTTTCTTTTGTTTTGTTTTGTTTATACATGCACTGGGTATAGTCAGAAGCGCGGGAGGGCGAGAGAATTCACCAGAGCCAGAGCGGGGAGCAGAGCAGGCAGAAGGACCAAAGTACACTGCTGAGGGGAGCAGCGGGCGGCAGGAGAGGTCTGCGCGCCATGTGGGACCCTCCTCTGGTGGCCGGGGAGCAGCCGGGGATCGAACCGGCGCCGCAGAGGCCGCGCGCAGCTTCGCAACCCAGCGCTCAACCGCTGCGCCACCGGGGAGGCCCCGATTCAATATACTTTGAATTGAATTCTGCTACTCAGGAATTCTTTGACCCCACATTCCTGATGCCATTCATTATTTGCTTTTATAAAATAAAAGTGATAATTCAAATATTATTTATCTCTTTAGGACTTGAAAAAGTTCAGGAATGTTATTCAAGAAAATCAGAATGCAACATAAATCTAGTATGAATTCAAGAAACAGTCTTCATAGCAAACTGTATTTTGAGACAATTCCAGCATTCCAGGCATTCTCACCATTTACCATTATATGATCTGAATAGGTGTAATAATATATGAAAGTCTGTGCAATTGAAGTATAGCTAAGTTGATCCCTACTATAAAATAATCTTTCTAGTAATAATAAGTTCTTAGGCTGAAAGATTGGTATTAGGTTTTGCATAGTTTAAATGTTGAGGCAATTTAATCTTTAGAAGAAAATAAGGAATCTCTTCCTATATATATATATATATATATATATAACATGTTAGATATTGGAAATAACTTGTCCATCTCTAATGTAATCAAGCTTGCGAGATCCAGTGCTAAGCCCAAAGCCTTCTGATTTTACTCAGTGTACAGTACCATGTAATATTGCAAATCATAAACTATATAAGAAACTCCCAGGGAATCTTAAAAAATGCTTATTCCTGTCTCAGCCTCAGATGTTCTCATTGTTATGGGGTAGAACTTGAGCACTGAAATTTTTTCCATAAGGAATTAGTATGCTTAAAGAGTTGGAACCAGAATGAAATCAATAGTACAGACGTTCATCCATTCTCATTCCTTAATCATATATTTGGCTAGGTTTATCTGTGCAGTAAGAAAAATCTTTGTATTGAGAAATTGCCAACGGTTCTGCTGAAGAGAGGCTTTCTTATCTTTAAGCTGCCCTTTCACTTACTAATTTTTAATTGTAAATGATAACCTGTGACAAAATCTTTTTTTTTTTTAATTGAGGTAATGTTGGTTTACGTTGACAAAATTTTTCTTAATCATGAGATAGGAGAATAGTTCTTTGACATCAATCAGGCAAGGAGAAAGTTTTCTGCCATCTGTGTTGTGACATGCTCTGCTGTTGCTTTTGTTAGATTAAATTCCAATACTCTTAAACAGATTGTTTATGAGGGTTTTATTTTTTTTAATATTTTAGAGCAAATGCACAAATATAAAGAGGCAAAGAAATGGTTCCAAATATAAAGACAAAAGACTCTTCTGAAAGTTAATTTATCAGGATTTGACACTAGGGTGTCACAAGTCTGTGTATGTCCTTGATATTGTGTGTTGCAAGGAATTTGAAATTTGTGATTTGGTTATGAATGTGTTGTGGCTCTTTCATGTACTGTTTGGCACCGTATATGAAACACTAACTAGTAAATACTGTAATTCATAATTGGTAAATGACATTTAGTTTCAAGATATTCTTTTAAGCAAGGTCTTTATAATTGAAAATTGTGAGAGATTTAAGAATAGGAGATGGTGAATAGATTGAAGCATTTAATAATTTAGGTTTTTCATTGAAGCAGTGTCAGAGTGATGACAAAGAATTTATATATTCAGTTGCTAGAGTAGAGGTTAAAGGGTGTATTAGTTTACTCTTGCTGCCATAACAGATTACTATAAAGTTAGGTGCCCAACCAACATAAATGTATTATCTTACAGTAGGGCAAACACAGGACTCCCACTGGGTTAAAATAATGATTTTGTCAGGGTAATGTTCCTTTTTGGAGGTTTAGGGCAGGAATGTGTCATCACTCATTTTGGGTTTTTGGTAGAATTTAGTACCATGCAGTTCTAGTGCTTAGATTCTTGGTTCCCTAGCCGGCTGTTTGATGAGGGCCCTTCCCTGCTGTTGGAGACCACCCTTACTCCCTGACTGCTCATCTGCCTCCATTTTCAAAGCCAAGAATTCTCTTTTGCACTTCCAGCATGTCCTCTTCCTTCTTCCATCTCATCTTTCTGAGCTATCTTCTGTCTTCCTCTTCCACTTTAAAAAACTAATTAGATTGGGTCCACTTGGATAATCCAAGATAATCTCCCCATCTCAGACTCCTTAATCTTACTTATAACTGAAAGTTCCTTTGTCATATAGGGAAAGCTGGACTGGAGAGTGGGTGGAGAGTAGGGAACAAGGATATATCTGGAGGGTCATTGTCAAAAGGGACTGGGTCGCTGTAGTCAGGTCATGTATTAGTATTTGGCGATTGATTTCAACAGTGTAGCTGTTCATTTATCCAACAGGTAATTTTTGAGTACCTATTATGTGCCAGGCATTGCAGTGTACTCTGGAGTATTACAGTAAACAAGACAAGGTATGACCCCTGTCCTTTGTTTATAGCAATGTACTTAAAAAAACAAGCAAAACAGATATAGCAGAGTGTTAGAAAATATTCTTCATGTATTTCATATTCCAAAATTCTTTGAAAGCAGGTGCTTATATTCTTTACTTTGGCCCTTTCCTTACCTCACAATAGTTTTTTACTGCTAGATGCTCAACAGATACTGTTATCAAAGGCTTATGTTATTTTTCTGTTGCATTGTTAAGAACCTGAGTTACGTCCCTTTTCTGCTATTTTGTACTCCAAAAGCTGTGCAGAATTTTGAGTTCAGTAATCTAAATTTAGGTGACAGTTTAAGGATAATCAAATAACCTGCTGAAGATTTAAAAGCCTTAAGATTTAGCGTGCATTCTATTTTTATTTTTCTTAGAAAAAACTCAAAGTTATAAAGGTATCTTTCCAAATGCTGTCATCATATACATTGGTGAACTTTTTGCATTTTCCCCTCTGCATTCAACAAGCCATAAAATATTTACTCAAAAAATAATCAGCAGTTGCTTTAAACCAGTACTCCAGAAAGTGAAGAATTGCCAGTTCAGAAGCATATAAAATTAAACTCAATATGACATTTTTTGTGGATGGACAGACTTTTAAAACAATGAAAGCGATTTACCATCTGTTGTTTACCATTCCTCATATACAGTTACCTTTTGTGATCCCACTGTGTGCTGAATGTCAGTCTGCTTTTGGAAAAACCATAGGATTTTTTTTTTTTTTTTTTTAAAGATTTATTTATTTATTTATTTATACAAGCACTGGGTACAGTCAGAAGCGCGGGAGGGTGAGAGAATTCACCAGAGCCAGAGCGGGGAGCAGAGCAGGCAGAAGGACCGAAGGACACTGCTGAGGGGAGCAGCGGGCGGCAGGAGAGGTCTGCACGCCATGTGGGACCCTCCTCCGGTGGCCGGGGAGCAGCTGGGGATCGAACAAGCGCTGCAGAGGCTGCGGGCAGCTTCGCAACCCAGCGCTCAACCGCTGCGCCACCGGGGAGGCCCAAAACCATAGGATTCTTATCAATTGTTCTAAGACTTCTAAACAGTCATTCCTAATTGTCTCAGTGATGGTCCAAATTACACACAGTTTTATATTATGTTGTTTCCCAGAACAACAATGGGGAACTTTCATAATGGTGTATTTGAGTAAGCATAGGTATGTGAGACATTAATTTCACATTTAATCATTGCAGGACTTTTTATCAGAACTACTAACAAGTTGCTAAATGTACTTGTAACAGATGTTTGGGCCACAAAAGCTTAAACATCATATGGGTTCTTAGGGTACCTTCTTAATTTTGAGATATACCTAGCTCTCCATCCAGAATTCCTTCATGGCTCTTCAGCTTTTTAGCATTATCACTGGATTTTATATCAATATGGCTCTTTTTTACATCTCCAAATAGTCAAAATGTTTATACAAAATTTTTATTTTGCAAAAATAACTCAAGAAGAGTAGATTGGAAATTCATTTGGCTTGTTTATATAGAGAAGATAGTTGTCATATTAACTTTCTATGACACTAACTTGGTTGAAGGAAGATATTTTTAAAGGGGTAGTTTAAAGTGCAGTGATCCTTAAAATGTTATTAGATAGTGTTCATTTCTATCTGTTTAGGAGATTGTAGCATCCTGTTGGATTCAGTTCATATGCAGAAATTCTAAAATGTAACTTGAAGGAAGCTGAAAGCATAACAGTGAATAGTGCAATAATAAAATGACTGAGGTTTGTTTGATTCTTTTAAAATGAAAAGGAAAAACCTGTGGTATAAACATTAAAATATAGGAGTGACTTAATGCATATGCAATGCTGCAGAGAGACAGATGAAATTTACTGACTCACTGAAAACTTTGACAGGCTCATTGCATTTTTTGAAGTCAAATTTGAATTATTAAAGCAGCCTTTCTTTAGTAAATTGAATGTCTACTGAGAAGATTACATGGAGCAGTAAACTTGTATTTGCAGTAGGTGCTGTTTTAATGGGTGTCAAAACTAAACTGGCCTTTGTGAACTATTATAAGGAATATACAGAAATGCTTCAGTTAGAAAGGATATAGTTCCAGATGTAAGTCATATATTTTTCCAAATGTGTTCCTAGGGAAAATAAGCCTAAAGCAAGCAGTTCATTTATAATTGAATGTAATATTAGGAAAACAAAAGACCTTCAGGCAAAAACTGTTCCTTACAGAGGTTTTATGTTTTCCATTTGAAGATAGTACAATTACAGCTTGACCTTTCAAAAAAAATCTCTGATTATTTAAAATATGAGAGTATTCAATGTGAAGTTGGTAAATTCATTAACCCAACTGAGAATAGTTGCACCTTAAAGGCAAGTTAATCATGGAGTTTCATTAAAATATAAAATAGTTGAATATGATTTTTAAAATAAAACCTAAGATAACTTAGGAATCTAATATTTTAAATAATATGGTAAAGGTATTCAGAGACATTGTACCTTTGTGCTTAGATTTTTTATTTTTTTTATTTTTTTTATTTTTTTTTTTTTTTATAGAGGCATGTTATTTATTTATTTATTTATTTGTTCGTTTGTTTCGTTTATACATGCACTGGGTACAGTCAGAAGCGCGGGAGGGTGAGAGAATTCACCAGAGCCAGAGCAGGGAGCAGAGCAGGCAGAAGGACCGAAGTACACTGCTGAGGGAGCAGCGGGCGGCAGGAGAGGTCTGCGCACCATGTGGGACCCTCCTCTGGTGGCCGGGGAGCAGCCGGGAATCGAACCGGCGCTGCAGAGGCTGCGGGCAGCTTCGCAACCCAGCACTCAACCGCTGCGCCACCGGGAGGCCCCTGTGCTTAGATTTTTTAATTTAATGTTTGTAGTGTACGGATTTGAATGTTTTGTGTCACGTGCATGTTAGTATAGTGGAAGCTTAAGTTCTTTTATAATACTACTGTAAGCTTATAGTAATATAAACTCTTGCAGAAGGGTAGAATTAATTTTGAATATGTTATCTGATACATATCCTTGCTTCACTGTATGCTACTTATTTAAATAAAGCAGCTAACTTTTCCCTGATAATAAATGTAGAAACAAGTGATTGTTTTACTCTGACATTTTCAGGATGCTCTCTGTACAAGTAGAGTACATTTTTCCCTTTCCTATATTCTTTGACTATAAATTAGTATTCTTTTAAAAAAGACTTTAATGAAAGTTCTTTCATGTTGTCATTAACTAGATGTTAAGATTTACTCTTCAGTTAGGTGGGATTGTAGGGTGTATCTATACATATTATTAGAGATTTTTTTTTTTGTGAGGAAGTTTGTCCCATTCATTCATTCATTCATTTATACAATCATTTATATTAATATATTTTATACATTGACTTATAATTACTACTATTGTTGCTAAATTTTTTTCCGATCTTTTTCCCCATGTCCTTTGGTGTGTCCCCTTCCTTTTCTTTTTTTATTATTAAATAAAAAAACAGTCAAAACAGTTTTCCAAAGTTTCTTAGACCAGCTCATTTTCTCTCTACCCCCTTCAGTGGGGTTATGACATTCACTTATAACTCAGATTCATTTGTCACAGACTGTATTTTATTTGAAATTCCCCCAAAGATGTTCCACCAACATCTTTTTTCCATACATTAAGGCCCACTCTTTGTTTATAGTTCTGTGGGTTTTGACAGATGCACAGGGTCATCTGTCCACTACCCTGGCACCATACAATTGCATCACTAAAATTTCTCCTGTGCATCAGCTTTGTAGTCAGCCAATCCCCTATTTCCCAAGTTCCTAACAGCCTCTGATCTTTTTAGTTTTGGCTTTTCCAGTGATTCTAGTCATACTGTATGTATCATAGAGAAGTTACAGATATTATAGACATATAGATAGATACTATTATAGGGAAGTTACAGAAAAACAAAGGGGAGAAGCTTTTTGGATCTGACATCCTTTACTTAGCAAAATGTGTTTGACTTATCCATGTTGTTGCATAAATCAAAGAGTTCATTCCTTTCTATCCCTGCATAGTATTCTGTTGAGTGGGTGTATCATAGTTAACCTATCCATTCACTTGTTGATGGACATCTTAGTTCCTTCTAAGTTTTTGGTGATTATGAATAAAACCGTTTAATCATTTATGTGTAGATTTTTGTATGAATGTAAGTTTTCTGTCACTTAAGTAATAGTCTAACAGTCTAACTATTGGGTTGTATGGTAAGTGTAGATTTAACATTATGAGAGACTACCGTATGTTTTTCTAAGTGATTGATTGTGCTGTTTATCATTCCCACTAGCAGTGAGTGAGAGTTTTCATTGCTCTTTATCTTTGGCATCATTTGTTATTACTATTTACTTGTTAAGTTATGCAATCTAATTGGTCTGCTCTTGCTCATATTTAAATTTTCTTACTTTGAGTTTTTAGATTTCTTTATATATTCTGGATGCAAATTGTTAGATATGTAATTTGCAAATATTACATTCCTGTATGTAGCTTGTGTTAATATATTATCTTAGATATATTTCCAGAACAAAAGTGTTTAATTTTGATAAAGTCCAAGCTATTACTTTTTACTTTATGGGGTATGTCTTAGTGTTGTATCTAACAATTCTTTGCCTAGCCCTAGGTCAAAAAGATTTTGTCCATTTTTTTATTTTTGGTAAAAATTTTATATTTAACATTAGGTCTGTGACCCACTTTTAATTCTTATATAAAGTGAGAAATTTAGGTGTAAGTTCAGTTTTTTCTTTGATTGTGGATGCTTAGTTCTTCCTGTACTTTTTTGTTGGAAAAACTTCTTTGTCAAAAGGTTATGTTTGTGTGGAGCTACTTGTGGAATGTCAGCTCTGTTCCATGATCTGTGTGTTATCCCTTTACCAGCATCATACTATCTTGATACCTACCACAGAAAGCCTTAAATTTGGATAGTATGAGTCCTCAAAGTTGCTTCATTTTTTAAATTGGTTTTAATAGTTTTGGCTCTAGTTCTTCTGCCTTTCCATACTAATCTTAGAATCAGCTTGTCTACAACTACAAAATATGTTGGGTTTTGTTTGGAATTACATTAAATATATAGACCAGTTTGGGAGAGAGTTAGTATTTCATGTTTTTGTTTTATTTTTAAAGATTTATTTATTTTTGCATATAAGAGCTGAATATTTTTATTTATACTGAACTCTTCCATCTCTGTTTCTGGGATTTTAGTGTCAGACTTGAGACACTCTATTTTATTTTTTTTTCAATCTTTATTGTTCACATTAGATAATTTCTGGTCACATATATTTAGTTCACTTTTTCTTTTGTCATCTCCATGCTGCTAGTAGGCTTCTCCAGTGCCTTTTATTTTGGTTATTAACATTTTCCATCTCTATAATTTGCATTTGGTTCTTTCATATCTTTGATTTATTTTCTGAGCCATTCTTTTTTTCTATTTGTTTCAAGAATGTTTGCTCTTCTTGAAGTATTCTCTAACAGTTGCTATCATAACTTCAGTATTTTCTCAGATGAGTCCAGCATCTGTGTTTCCTAGTATTGACATCTTTTCTCATGCTAGTTGAGATTTTCTAGTTCTTCTTATGCCAAGTAATTTTGGATTATATCCTGGGCATTTTCACTTATGTTATGAAACTTAGTTCTTGTTTAAATCCTATGAGGAATGATGATATATTTGTTTTAATAGATAATCAATCCAGTTAGGTTCTGATTGCAAGTTCCTCTAGGTTGTAGTTACAACATCATTTCAATTTTCAGTCTTTGCCATTGCTATTTGGATTTGTCCCATACATGCACCACCCCATTGGTCATGCTAGAATTTGAGTGGTGGTTCTGTTCAAGTCATATGCTTATTTGGGTCAGATCCACACAGGTGATGCTTAGGAGTGATTTCAGGAGTTCATAAACTTGACGTATTGTTTTCCCAAGCTCCCCCCTTCTCTGTGATTTCCTGGTAAGTTTTATTTCCCAGGACTCCCAATTTACACTCTCTGACCAGAATGGTAGGGCTTTCCCCCTCTCCAGTGTACACTTACTACAACTGTGACTGTATCCAGGACACGCGGCAGGAAGACAGAGAGAATGAGGGGAAAAAGCAACAGGGATTTACCACATCCTATTGGACTTCTGATTAGAGAGGCAGTACTCTGCCATCTAAGTTTAGTGCCCTGATATCCCCCATTACCACAACTGACATAGGAGACGCACTTGAGAAAAATGGGATAAAAAGGGATTAGGGAGGGATTTCCACACCTTATGAATTCACTTTCCCTCTCAAATAGCCAGAACTAGCGGCTTCTTCTAAAGCTTTTCTGTGCTAATGCCCACTTCTGGGAGTAGAGCTGTATTAAGTTAAGTCTGGAGGATACCAATGAGAAACAAAGTGTTTCAGTGGTACTTCAGATTTTGTACCCAATCTACTCACCACTGTTTACTTTTTATTGCCCTCTAGAAACTGCTCCATGTATTCTATCTACAGCTTGTCACTAACTTTTCACTCAGAGACAGGTTGGAGTGTGATTTCTCTGGTTTATCTGGAACTGGGGATCTGACTTAAATTTTGTTTCTCCAGGAGTTTGGCAAGAAACTGAAGTTTTGATCCAATATGTTTTGAGTTTGAGACCAGCCATGTACTAGCATTTAGATTCTTTCATTTGATTAAGGTAAGATTGCTTAATAAAATTTAATCATACTCATATATTTTCATACATTACATTTTAATATGTGTTTTATTAACACATTTTAGTTTTTCAGTCTACCTGAAATTCTGATGAGAGAAAATATTTTCCTGGTTTTTTTTTATTATTATGTAAATAGCTAATGTTCCATGTAACTTCTAGATACAAGGGAGACCTAATTTTATGTTCACTGAATGTATATTGATAATCAGATCTGTTTGCCTGCTGCAGCAATCAGCAAACTATAGCCCTTAGACTGTTCATCTGTTGTGGTAAATACAATCAATTTAGTTGAAACGTAACTACAACCCAAGCAAGGCTGCCTTAAAACTACAATGGGAAAGTTCATGAGAGTTGCAACAGTGTCTGTATGCTCTGCAAACCTAAAATCTGGCCTTTTAAGAAAAGTTTGCTGCACTTTAGCTTAGAAGACTGAATCAAGGTGACTTACTATGCTATGCAATTGTAATAACTGAAGTGATAACCAGTTTTAGTTTTCAATATATATCATCATGTATAGAAACCAGTTAGTGATTTGAGTATGTCTCTATTCTATCCCAAGCCAACTTCCTAAAGGGTCTATATTGTGACTTAGAAAGAGGTGTTTTCTGAAATAGTTGATGTTAAATAAAAGACAATGCTCTCTATCAGCAGCTAAAACCTAAGTGCTTGTATCTAAGTAGAAGTCTACATTTTAAAAAAATGAAAGCTTATATGATAAGGTCAACTGTTTGCCTGCTTTAAATATTTGCATAAATGTATTTCATATTTGTCTTTTCTAGTAAATGTAAACAGAAAACTAGAAATACTTTGATAGTAATAATTGTTTTTAATACCTGTTTTTATATACTCTAAATGTGAAATTTAATGAAAATATTCTGTTGTAAAACTATTGCTATAAGTTGGCATTGTTTCTCTCTGAAAATTTTATTTGAATCACTTGTACCCATTTATGATTCTTCGAAGAGAAAAAATAATTGAACCCTTGAAATCTGTAAAATGTTTTCCAGACTTTTCAGAA
>NW_023605283.1:0-50564 GCF_014898055.3 Talpa occidentalis
GCAACCCATATGGAGGGGCAGACCTCTCCTGTCTCGCCCGCTGCTCCCCTCAGCAGTGTTTTTCATCAGTCTGCCTATTCTGTTCCCTGCTCTGTCTCTGGTGAATCCTCTCACCCTCCCCATGCCTCTGGCTGCATCCCAGGTCTTGTATAAATAAATAAATCTTTGAAAAAAAAAAAAAGATGGTCCTATGTGCAAGTGTCATAAACAAATTGTATCACAAATACACGTGAATCATACTTAAATTATATGTAACATTAATATTCAATGTATAAAACATACAAATTCTAGATACATTTCCTTATTTCTCAGTTGTAGTTTTGTGCCTGAGTTAATGGACTTGCACAGGCTGGTGTGTATTATTCGTATTTCCTTCTAGTCCTTTGCTGCTGCTCCTATTCCACGATCCTTCCCATTGAAGATGTTAAAATAAACTAAGAGTTTTTCAAAATAATTGTTTTTGTGTGAGTGTGTGCTTTGGAAATGATAGTGTGTGATTTTGTTATGTCTTTATGAAAATTAAACAAGACACAACATGGCAATATGAAAACACAAAAGTTATCAGAAAAGATATTTACTAACCAGCCACCCTGAATATCCTTAGCAGAAGGATATTTGATGAATTGTCATCATCTCTCTTTTTATATCTTTAATCAATACTCTATTACTAGTGCTACCTTTTATATATTAAATTTAAGTCAATCAACTTTATTTCGCATTTCATTTTCACCTTCACTAACCAGAAAATAAGCTATTTGCTTCTTAGAGATGAGCTTTTTATGTATAGTCTACATAAAATTCTCATTAATCATGAAATTCATTTCAGGTTATTAAAACTCATCAAGGTAATAAATGGAATAATTGAAGTCTTTCAATATTCCTTTCAATTCAGCAGAATGGGCCAAGGAGTCCGGAGCACTGTGCTCTGCATTTTTCATTTGGTGGGAGGACCAGCCTTTACAAAAGAACTTTAAGGTCCCGTCTCTCCATTATGATTCTCTACAATTTCATTCTTTATCAGGGCGCGCGATGTTGAATAGCTCTCACTGTTCAATAGCCGAGCAACCGAGGGCACATTTCTGTCTTAATAACTTATGTGTGGGCTAAGAAAAGGAAATAATAAGGAAACCATGCTTTAAGTTTCTCATATTTTATAATGAATATTGTTGACTAAGATAATAATTTAAATCCACCTTTCCGCGTGAGGACATCGTCTTCATTTCTCTACAAATCAAGGCTTAATGTATAGTCAGAAGCCTGGGATACCCTCGACGGTGGGGAGATGTGCCTTTGGGGGTTGGAAAAAGTACAGAGGAAATCTCACCAGATCAGCTATTTTGCTAAAAAAAAAAAAACACATAAAATATATAACATAATTTGCATTTCTAAATATAGATGTTTAATTCCAAAAGAAAATCATGAGGAATCACTGATCCAATTGTAATGTGTTCCAGGAAGAAGAGGTTTCAGGAACACTGTCATCGTTCATACCCCCTGAAAGTTTCTTTCAGGATGTCTATCTCAAATTTGAATGCATAATGAAATACCCTGAAGATGCTTAAGTTTTTTTAAAAAAATTTATTTATGCATAGAAGAACTGGGGTACAGGCCAGAGGTGTGGGGGTGAGAGGACTCCCCAGAGACAGAGTGGGGAGCAGAACAGGCAGACTGACTGAAATACACTTCTGAGGGGAGCTGCGGGAGACAGGAGAGGTCTGCTGTGCCCTGTGGGCAGCTCCCTGGCTGGGGATTGAACTTGTGCTGCAGAGGCTGCGGACAGCTTCAAGGTGCTGTGCTCAACCCTTGCGCCACCAGGGAGGCCCAAGATATTTAAGTTTAAGAATGGAATATATTATAGGCTGTTTTATTTATTAAGATGTATTTTGAGAATTCTGTTTAATCCAGAGAAATCTTCTAAGCTGTTGTATTATAAGCGGCATTAATAACTGCAGGAACCAATCTCACGGAAAAGAGGAACATATGCAGGAATGTTGCCTCCTCAACATTCTTTACGTGTTCACGTCAGTCACCGTGTTCCTTTGACGTCGGGCTGGAAGGTCACTTGGATCAACTAGGACACGCGTGGACACCGCGACTGTTTTCAAGGGGGACAAGATCAGTTGGCTCATGGTTAGATGTTCTGCTCCCGACACTGTTGTCACATCGCGGGTTTAGTCGGGGTGATGGCTAATGCTGGAGCGACGTCAGAGTCCCCAGGTGCGCTCCTGCGGGAGAGACACCCTGCCACTGTCACTGCGCTAGCGAGTTTCAGTGGCGGTCATTGCTTTACCCCCAGAGCGATGACCAAGGAGACAGGGAAGAGAATGTCCCTCCTTTCACTTGCAATTTTTCTTAATTAAAAGAATAAAGGAAGAGCTAACGTTGGCAATATAAATTCGCCTTGCTGGAACCGTATTTTGCCAAAGGAACACAGCTACTCCCCATTGAGGGCTCTTATCTCCCTGAGAGTGTGAGACAAAGACCTTCCTTGAAGCCACTGCTGCACGAAGCTCATCCTCCTGAGGAGGACAGCACTGCCTGCAGGGTCTTCCCCCCAGACAGCACTCACAAGGGATGCGGCTGCTGCTCTTTCTCACACGCTCACTCACGCTTGCTGAGCTTTTCTGAACAAAGTGCAAAGACGCTGTTTCTTCTGCACCGTATCAGGAACACCGGACCCTTTCAGAAATCTTTTTGGAATCATTGTCACCCGGGAGATTGCAAAGATAATATTTTCTATCTAGCACCTCACAGACAGACAGCTCCACGTCTGAGGACTTGCTCAAGCGCCACATGGAGAAGACAAAACTTGGAGGCTGACCCCGACAGCCGCAGGTGTTCAGGGAGCTGGCCAAGCAGAGGAGGAAACACTGTGTCTGAATTCAGAGCCAAGGTTTTATTTCTACTCTGTTATTGAGGAAAAAATTAAGTAGACATCGGGCCTCCCCTGGTGGCGCAGCAGTTGAGCTCTGGGCTGCAAAGCTGCCCACAGCCTCTGCAGCGCCGGTTGGATCCCGGACGCCTGCGAGGGTCCCACATGGCGCGCAGACCTCTCCTGCCGCCCGCTGCTCCCCTCAGCAGTGTCCTTCGGTCCTTCTGCCTGCTCTGCTCCCCGCTCTGGCTCTGGTGAATTCTCTCACCCTCCCGCGCTTCTGACTGTACCCAGTGCATGTACAAATAACTAAATAAATCTTTAAAAAAAGAAATTAAGTAGACATTGCTGTTCCCAAAATATCAATCCCTGTTAAGAAAGGGAAATTTACAGAGATAAAAGCCTTGGGAAAATTAGACAATTTTTTTTTTCACAAATAATTGCTTTCCATTGTCTTAAACAGTCATTGCAACATCTGGTTAAAGAGGGTAAATGGAGCACTCACGTTTACCTTTATTCTCTGTAAAGTCCCATTAAAAATAGCAAAGGGATTTATAATAAGATATAAAACCACTTTTGTTGAGAGCGTTGGAACCAGAAAGTTGTAAAGTGGTTGTTAGCTTAACTGATCAGAGAATACGATTCTCAGGACAGTGATCGGGGAATCTGACAAAGAACCTAAATTAAGAAATTTGTTTAAAAGGTAGTCAGACGCCCAGGCCTCTTCCCAGACTCAGCTCATCCCTTCTGGACTGAACACTGGAGTTTATTCCGTAGAAAGCACAAGGCAGGTCTTGGAAATACCTATTAAAACTTGAAGCAAAAACTAACACTGATGGGGAAATCCCTGGCCATCTTCTCGAGGAGACGGTGTGTGTCTTCAGGCAGCATGTGTGCCGTGTCCACGAAGACGTGGGCATCTGGGTTTCCTTTCATCAAGAAGCCTATAATGAAGTCTGCAAGTGGCAAGATCCTTGACATGCACAGAGTATCTGCTCATCTTTTCAGTGCTTCAGAAATAGACTTGAGCATATATTGGGAGATCATAGACTATCTAACGAAATGATCTGTGGGCCTCCCTGGTGGCCTAGGGGTTAAGCCTTGGTGCTATCAATGCTGAGTTCGATCCCTGGCCAGGGAGCTACCCACATGGTGCAGCAGACTTCTCCTGTCTCGCCCGCTGCTCCCCTCAGCAGTGTGTTTCCATCCTTCCTTCTGCCTGTTCTGCTCCCCACTCTGTCTCTGGTGAATCCTCTCACCCCCACACCTCTGGCCTGTACCCCAGCTTTCTATGCAAAAAGAACAAAAAAAAGTGATCTATGAATGGCAAGTCTAAAACTAGCAAATAGAAAAACAGATGGTCAATTTCTCATTAAGCAACACACATAGGACACAGTCTACGGCAAGCATTGCTATATACACTTCACGTGTGTTAGTCCTTCAATCCCCAGAACAAATGTTGCATTTATAAATTTCATAGATAAGGAAATCAAGGCACTACTTGGTTAACTACCTACTTCAAGGTCACATAAGTAACCACTACATTGTATGGTATCTCGATTTAGAATAAAGAGGGATTTTTAAAAGAGAAGAAAATATTTAACATAGCATTAATATTTTCAGAAGAGTGAGAAAAATGTGTGCATAAAATAAGACAATCATACTATAGAAAGGAACACTTAGATAGAAAAATAAGATCTTACATATTGAAATAATACAGAAAAGGAAAACTCAAATGTGAAAGAAGATAAGATCGGGAAAATCTTCAGAAAATAAGCAAAGGGGAAAAAGACATAAAAGACGAGACAGAGGAGAAAACAAGACTCCAGGCCCAGCCCAGCATCAGATTATTTCAAAAGACACACTGGGCGCGGGAAGGTAACAGATCAACGGCTTAATGTTGTTGATGGGAAATTGCGTGCTCTCTAGAATCTTTACTTCCAGCCAGGGGAAGCTACAGAATGAAAAAATTCGGTGCCGTGAAACAGACGAGAAACAAAGGCAATGCAGGCGATTTCGGTGAGAAGTTCCCAAGAAAGCAACAAGGAATTGTTCAGAGGACAAACAATGCAAATGCAGGACACGTGGTTCTGGAAAATATTTGTTTGTTAAAAATGAAAGTACTGCGGCAACTCAGAATATTGCTGCAACCAACGGTAAGTAGATAGAAATAAAGCAAATAAAAAATACAGGGAAATCAAATACCATTCGGTGAAGCCAACATAACCTTGTGATTAGCTCAGCGGTGACTGCCAGGCATCTCGAGAAGTAAAACTGAGAATATTTATCTTGGTCAAATTCAGAACTTAGAGGGTTGGGAGATGCTAGAGAGAGAGAGAGAGACAATGCTGAGAGAAGCTTCTTACGCCTATGGATCTATTTTTTTCCATTCAATTACCTTTCTGATAAATTTCCCGAGGTGACATCTTCCCGAGACCCTATGAGCCCTTTGTGTCCTTGTTATGTGCTGTTATATTGCTCGCCCGAAGGGTTTGCCGACTCCAAATTGAACAAGCATCGCACAACCGTATCTGTTTATCTCCTGCTTCAGTGACTGAGGGGAGCCGCCCTCCCCAGAACGTAGTAGGTTGAAATGGTATTTTTTTCAAATAAATTTTATTTTATATTCCCCATACAATTGCAACCCCCTTATTTTGACCCCAATACCTCCCCTCCCCCCCACCCCCCATAGAGTGTCTCTGGTTCATAGTTTTTTGTTGATTTTGATTTTCACTTTCTTATATTCATTTTCCTGGTCCCTTATTTAGGTTTTCTAGATTCCTGCTATGAGTGAGACCATCCGGTATTTTTCTTTTTCTTTCTGGCTTATTTTGCTGAGCATGATCCCTTCCAGCGCCATCCATGTTGCTGCCAGTTGCATGTGTTTATCTTTTTTGAATGCTGAGTAATATTCCATGGTGTATATGTACCACATCTTCTTGATCCAGTCATCTATTTTTGGGCATTTGGGCTGTTTCCAAAGCTTAGCTATTGTCAACAGTGCTGCTGTAAACATAGGGGTGCAGGTGCTCTTTGGAATGGATGTTTCTTAATTGATTTTATACACATTTCTGGGAGGATGAACTATTTTCACCTCTACACTACTTGTTTTTCCTTGCTTGTTAATGATGTATTCTTAATTTCTGCCTACATATCTCTTGGGGGGGTCTTGATATTTTTCTCATAAATCCAGATGCAATCGATGCATAATGCAGCCATTAATCCTTTGTCATACACGAACGCTTACATTTATCAGCCTTTCTTTTATGACTCAGTGTTGGTGGTCTTCATCGGAAAGATGCTTTATGAAATTTTAAAACTGCCAATCTTCATGACTTTTAAATTTTTTCCAAAGCTGAGAAAACTATCGCTGGTTTCCAGATCTGGAAACCATTGCACTGTATTTTTCTGCCAACTCTTTTAAAAGTTTGTATTTGTGTTTCACACATTTGGTGGCCTTCTGGTGCACAGCTATAATACACAGCGCCTTCTGCATGTGACCAGTAAGAAACCAAGGCACCAGACCCCTATCACCTGCCAGGGAGGGAGGGGGCATCAGCAGGACACGCGTGGGCCAAGGAACCCCGAGCTGGCTGATTTCCGTGCGGGGCATCTGCTGTCTCCGTTGAGGTTTGGAGAGCATCGCAATGAGGATCGGCCAGTGCACATGTTTATTACAGGCGTGGAGAACACTCCTTACACTGCTGTTGGTAAAAATATCCACACCACCAGTCAGCAGGGTCTGGTTTTGGTAGAGCCCTGGGCCAAGGCTGGGTTCCAGGGCCAAAGATGCTGAAACACATGTTCAACCTGGGAAAATGGAAACGCTGCCTGCGGGGTGACACCGGGCGCTGGAAGGGGACAGCGAAGGGCTAGAAGCTCCAGTCCAAGTTCTCCAGACAAGGAGCCTGGCGGAGCCCGGAGCTCTGTGGTAAGGAAACAGGATCAGCGTAAGGAGCTGGAGAAGCCGGTGCAAAATCTCATTTTCACGGCTTTTAAGAAATGATGTTTCTTTAAAACTCTTTTTTGAAGAAACACACCTCATCGTGCAAGAAATGCTTTCGTGGAATCGGGGATCTTCCTGGCCTCTCCTTGTTCCCACAAAAAATAAAATGCAGGAAATAATCCACATTTTGGAAAAGATCCAGTGTTTTAACTCTAAATTATTTTCTGAAAGACGAAAATCCTCTGTCATGAGGCATCCTGGATTAAGTCATGCTGGTCATCATGGGTCGGATCTAATTTAACTCTCAGTTCGTAAACACAGCCCTCCCTGGCCGCCGGGATTCAGGAGCTGGACTTAGGGCTTCTCCTTTTTAAGCAAGTGCAGTATCGGCCTCACCCGCAGAGCGCTGGAGGAACAGAGCCTGCGGAGGGAAGGAATTTTCTTCTTTTCCAAACTCCTGGTTTCTTTCTCAGCTTGAGGCATGAGCACCGGGCACACAGCTCCCAGGAGTGGTTCTGCGCTAGCGCGACGCAGACTCGGTGGCCCACACATCCCCGTCACAGCCATCCCAGATGCTTCCTACCTGCCAGCCCCAGCCCGAGGCCTGGGCAGTCTTCTCTGGGGTCCGTGGACCACAGCCACACTCCCTTCAAAGAGGTCTGGGTAAATCCTGCTGATTTATTTTTTCCTGTGAGCTTGTCTTCATTCTAGAATTCAAGGTCCCTTCCTATTCTACTGTTCTTGTGTTTTCCAGAGTTTTCTGTATCCCTTATTAGCTCATGTCTTGGTCACAGTTACAGAGTCTTCATGTTCAACTTCCCTGTTCATATAACTGCTTCTGTCCCCTGCTGGTCCCTGACAGATACATAGATCATGTGTGTGTCTGTGTATTCATATACATAAATATACACACATACATATGTATACACACACACGAGATCTGTGCATATATCTGTGGGTATATATATCCTGTAACTGGGTTGATAGAACTATATACAGATATACACACACCCGTACTTAAGGCATAAACTGAGTTACAAGCTTTGTAAACTTTATGTGTCTCAGTTTCTCTATTTATAGGTAGAAAAACAATGGCACTATTTTGAAAATGAAATAAAAAATATGTGTGTAAAATACTCGGAGCAATTCTTTAGTGTTTTCTCAGTAGACGTCAATGGGGGTGGCTGCAGTTATTGGCCTATTATTGTGGATGGTGATAAGTACCCAGGAATATTTTCAATTAAGACCTTCAGGCAGTCAGTTAATTCTGTCGTTGCACAACTTTTGATCCTTTCTCCCGCTCCCCCTTCCTTTTGTAGAAAATGGTGTCTATTTTCTATACTTTTTGACAAGTTTTAAGCCATTTTACTACCCTTCTTTTGGGTGCTTCTTCCATCTTTTATCTACTTAGCATGAAATATTAACACTGGGCAAAGACGTTTTTATGATCACTTTTTTTTTAAAAAAAAAAGATTTCCTCTTTTTTTTTTTTTTCAAAGATTTGCTTATTTATGATTTTAGGAACTGGGGTGCAGTCCAGAGTTGCAGGAGGTGAGAGGACCCACCAGAGACAGAGTGGGGAGCAGAACAGGCAGATTGACTGAAATACACTGCTGAGGGGAGCAGCGGGGAGACAGGAGAGGTCTGCTGCGCCATGTGGGTAGCTCCCTGGCTGGGGATCAAACTCGTGCTGCAGAGGCTGCATTCATCTGCTTCACAGCGCTGTGCTCAACCCCTTGCACCACCAGGGAGGCATCACTTTCAATGACTAGAAGTCACCTGCCTTGCAACAGATGATCAGAATGGTATATAAGATACAAGAGCATTTTCTTCCAGCTTTACCCTCTAGTTTTTCATGAACCCTTCTGGGAATCAGCTCTTGGAAATTTAAAAGAATCCTCTCTGTTTTTGGCAAGAGAAAAGGGAGTATGTTTTTTGCCGGTACTCATCTGAATTGTGAATAACTGCCTCAGATTTTCAAAGATCACAGCTAAGATAAGACATAGACAAAACTCTCCATGACACTGGCTTCCTGGATGTCTTTGGAAACTCATCTACCATGCAAGAAAAAGGAAAGGAAAATGTGACTACATCCAATTAAAAAGTTTCTGCACAGCAAAAGAAACTATTGCTAAAATAGACAGGCTGCCAAGTGGAAGAACATATTTGCACATCATACCTCCCACAAGGGCCTAATACCCAAGATATACAAGGGAACTCATGCAACTCAACAAAAAGAAAACAAATAACAATAAAAATAATAGGCAGAAGAGCTAGAGAGACAATTTTCCAAAGACGAAACAGGTAACCAGGAGGAACATGAAGAGATGCTCATCATCCCTTACCAGGGAAATGTAAATTGAAAGCACATTAAGGCACCACCTCACACCTGTGAGGATGGCTTCTCTTGATAAGAACGGAAACAAGCATTGGAGGGTGTGGAGATCTCAGCACCTTCGTCCACTGCTGGTGGAAATGTGGGCCTGCAACTTGATCCAGTAATTCTATGCCCAGGTATCTACTTAAAGAAAGCAAAAACACTCATTCAAAGGCACAGGTGCATTTACAATCACCAGACAATGGGGAAAGCTTAAATACCCGAGGGCAGGTGGCTTGAGTAAGAAGATGTGGTGTATAAAATGCAGCATAATGCAATACTACTCAGCTATATAGAAAAATAAAGGATGAAATCCTGCTATTTATGACAATGTAGTTGGAACTGGAGGGAATTATGTTAAGCAAAATAAATCAGGAGAAAGCCAACTATCTGATGATTCCACTGACATGTGGAAATAAAATCAAAGTACAATGATAGCAAATATAAGCCAAAACAAACCCTCGAGATCTGGCAGTAGAACTGAGGTTGCTAGAGAGTGCGGGTGGGTGTTTTAGTGGAGGGGGAGGGCTCAGTGGGCTGTGGTGAAGACTGATCGGTACTTGGGTGGTGAGCACAGCGAGAACACTCGTTTTTGAGGTGTGAACGTGTGCCCTGGACCATACAAAGAGTGGAAAATCAACGTGAACGCAATAAAAATACTGACAAAGAAATTTGTACACAGTAATTTCAAATTGTTTTCTCTTTTCTGAAGTGTGTTCCTTCTCCACAGTGGTGAAGATTGTGAGTTGGATATGGTTAGCAATACTTTAATACCTAGGGCCTCCCTGATGGTGCAGGGCTTAAAGACAGAGCTATCAAGCTATCGGCAGCCACTGAAGCCTGAGTTCGATCCCCTGCCAGGGAGCTACCCACAGGGCACAGCAGACCTCTCCTGTCTCGCCCGCTGCTCCCCTCAGCAGTGTATTTCAGTCGATCGGCTGGTTCTGTTCCCCGCTCTGTCTCTGGTGAATCCTCTCACCCCCATACCTCTGGCCTGCACCCCTGCTCTCGTATGCATAAATAAATAAATCTTTAAAAAAAGTACTTTGATACCTAAACAATGACCCTACAAATGAGCGATTTAAACCTTTTTTCATTTTCTTTTCATTTGCACTAGATGTTAATGCATGGCAATAGTTTCCCTCTTTACCATTTTGATGGAATGTCAAAGAAAATGTGAAGCGACTGGGTATTTTTGAGCTTTGCTGTCTCACAAACACAGCAGAAGACATGCCTTTGAAATGTTTATAGTGTGTCTGACAGATGAATCAATCAGCTCTGGCCCTTCGAGGAGGGGAGATGACTCTTTGACAAAGGTCTGTAAGAATCAGCTTTTCCAGTGGAAACAACCAGGGTGACCAGATCAGATCTGGGAGAGTGATAGACTCATTCTTCGGTTAAATTAACCCCTAGCTTGTCTTCTTGGCATCTTTTTCCTGCTTCCCAGTTTATGTTTCTTCATTTACTCAATTTTCTTTTGATACTTTCTTGCACATCTGTTTATTTTATGCTTTCCTTACTTTCCTTTCAGAATTTTGCAAGTTGCTGCAGTGGCTTATTTCTATTATGCTGCATCTTGTATGTAAGCATTGGCTTGTGCAAGCAGAAAGGCGTCATCATCACCAGGGAAAGAAGAATTCACTATTAATTACACATGGAGGGAAAAGATGTTTAGGACAATTTTATAAGTCTAGAGACTGGTTCTGCTTTATTTATTTATTTAAAGATATTTATTTATTTATGCAAGCACTGGGTACAGTCAGAAGCGCGGGAGGGTGAGAGAATTCACCAGAGCCAGAGCGGGGAGCAGAGCAGGCAGAAGGACCGAAGTACACTGCTGAGGGGAGCAGCGGGCGGCAGGAGAGGTCTGCGCGCCACGCGGGACCCTCCTCCGGTGGCCGGGGAGCAGCCGGGGATCGAGCCGGCGCTGCAGAGGCTGCGGGCAGCTTCGCAACCCGGCGCTCAACCGCTGCGCCACCGGGGAGGCCCTGGTTCTGCTTTAGATGCCAGCCTCCTGCCTCCAGAACTGTGAACATTCAACCAGTTTGCCATTAAATAAGTAGAGTGTAATTTTGTTTTTAAATAGTTGAAGTCCTTGATATGTAGCACTGAAATAACGTGCTGCTAAAATAAACTGAGAGACCAGATTGTTTTATGTGCTGAGACACTTTTTTCAGTCTCTCATTCCCTTCTTTTCTCTCTCCTTCTAGTTCCTAACCCCTTTGCTTCCATATGTATAGTATGAATACAAATATATGGGACATGTATGAGAAAGAGAAAACTCCATGTCATTAATTTGTGTCAACTGCGTGTTTCCAAATTGATGTTTCCTTGATTTTAGTTATGATTGCTTATTAGTGAAGAAAAAAGAAAACAAAATCTACATTATCTCCTATTTCTTTGCTGAGGCTACCTTTAATATTGTTAATATCAGCATGTTAATATTAACATCTTTGATAGTAACAAAAACAGTATCGACAAGGAATCCAAACAAGTAAGATGTATTGAGATTTCTAGGGTTAATGCACAAAGATTCAGATATTGGTAATTAGCCCATGGCTGTGCTCACTTTAAAATTCATTTGCTAGTATTTTGGTTATGCAATTTGGAGTTTTGAGTGATTACTGCATAATTCAACTTGATTTGAATGATTTGCTTTCATTAATATTTACTTTTTCCTTTATTTTCTCTTTTCGGTCCTTTGACTCATTGTTCTGTGCTTTGGCTCTTAGTTTCTTTCCCTCGTCACGTGGAAAATAGGCTCACCTTCCCCATCCCTCTGCTGTGGTTCCTGTTCTCCTGACCCTTGAGATTTTTTCAGTAGAAGAGTGTGCCTCATGGTCTTGTAATATTTAATTGCAAATTGAAACACGCCTATCTCTGAGGTTGGAGCCAAAAAAACAGAAATCCTGACGGACTTGTCCGTGTGGGATGAGTCTCAATGTAGTATTTCCATATCAGGCATTTTTTAATTAAAGGAATCAATAGTTCCCGATTTTGGTGCGGTGAGCAGAGATGTAGTGATGGGAATTCTGATTTTAATCAGATCTCCTTCATCTCCGCTTCGGGTGATAGACATTCTTTGTTTGACTTCAAGGTTATTTTCTCTTTGAAAGAACTGTGAGGCTCTTTTCCCTTTCTTTTGTTTCCGGGACAGATCAAACAAACTAACACACACACGCACAGAAGAAAAGCTGCAACTCATTTTCTCTTTGGAAGAGATGAGCCACATGCGGTGAGATGATAGGGCTCCATTTCTTACTACACTAGGAAATACACCGTTTCTGAAAACGAGAGGCATAAAGCTTCCTCCCTCTCCTGTGCTTGCTGGGTTATGGCAGTTCCATTTCACGTTAACTTACAAGAGCAGAACATTCTTGTCCTCTAGCCCACACTCCTCTTTGAAGACAGTCATCAGTGATCAGATTTTGAAAGTCCTGAAAGTCTTTGGCAGCTCAACATGAGCGGTGGGTTCTGTGCCCATCACCGGACACGCTCAAACAGAAGAGTCCAGTCTGGACAAATGTAATAGATGCATTTTAACAAAAACATTCCTATTTTTCATGCCTCTGGTTGCTCCTCCGGGACTCCTGCTACTCCCCTCTCAGACTTACTGGTAACAGTGAGTGTGATTTCAGCGAGCCAGGGCTTTAGAATTGCCGCTAACTCCCCGACTTGAGCACACCTGGTCTATTTAAGACGGTATCTGAAATACAACACCCTGCTTTGACTCTGCGACGCCAGTGTGGGCTCAGAAGATGATGACCAGTCCAGTCAAAGGCTGGTGGAAGACAAGGAGTGATGTGTTGTTCAACACAGAAAACATTTCCCACCTGTGTAAGCCTGTGGGAGACCGGCTTTATGCAAGGTTGTTCTGCCGTCCGAATGTTATTCAATTTTAATAATATGGTTCTTAATGAAAGCACACTCATTGTTTTTCTTTCTAGCATCTTCTTCCATTCATGAAACGCTTAACATTTCTGGTAAACGCCAGGCACCACGCACAGGTATATGGACACCTGGCAACTCCACAGGTGACATGGTCACGTCACCGAGCTTCCTTTTCCTTGTGGACTCTCTTCTCTCTATCTGATCAGTGACAGCTGGAGAACTACTGGCTACATGGAGTTTTGCTCTTCATAACACTGGCCACAGGTATAATTAAATAATCCACGGTATAGTAGTCTCCCAGCTCTGTCTCCTGGCAAAATGGCAAGTTCAGTTAGTTGTGAGACTCTATCGGGCTTTATTTTCTGAGTTACCACTTGTTTGCCTGTTGCTTTGAAGACTGTAGTACTGAACAAATTTTTGTTCAAAGACTAGATGAAGTTCTCAGCTTATTATTAATTAGCTTCAATTTATGATCACCACAAAATCTTACTAAAACTCTGTGGCTATCCCATCTGCTGTACAGAAATACCACTTCCACTTAATAGCAGTGTCTAGATCAAAATTACTGTCATGACTACACACCAAAACCTTGATGAAAATAAAATAGTTATAAATAAAAACACATAGTTTTTGGAAAGAACTACTGAATACAACAAAAAACTAATTTTCCCCAAATTAAGTTGTAAATTAAATGTAATTTTAATAAAGTGTCCACTAGAATTTTTGGAATTTGATAAAAATGATTTTCAGGTTTATATGGCAAAATTGGACAGGATAGTATTTAAGAAAGCTATATTGAAGATTAATGATGACAGAGTTTTTTTGATTTGTAAAGCTATTTGTAAAGCAATTTTCTAAGTGATGCAATAACAGTATAGAGTGAGATGAATCAATGTGGGGATTACATAAAAGATAAAGATGACATTTTAAATTAGTGGGAATAAAAAGGGAACATTCAATAAATAGTATTCAGGCTAGCTAATCTTTGGGAAAATAAGTTTTGATTTTAATCTCGTCTTTGCACCAAAGTAAGGTTTTACTTTATTAAATTATTGTCTCAAATTGAAAATGGAATTTATATTCAACCTTTCATCCTTGACCTCAGAATGACCAGTTTTAATGATCTGATCTAATCACTGGCTTCATGAAGCTTATGCATAAATAGATAAACCCATATATAAGATGCTCTGGTTTCTGTAATTGTTTTTATTTAAAAAAGGCCATTTTTGTGTACATTATATTGAAACTTATTTTTCCTTTTAACAGTATATCATGACTATTATTCCATCTGAATAGCTATTGATTAGACTCAAACTTTCTAATAACTATTCGCTATCCCATTGAATGAAAACATTTATTCAATCTCTTGCCTACTGTTATCTATTGTTGTTGTTTTCTTATTTGACATTTATCTGTCCCCTATTTTGCTAATACTTTTCTCAGCTAGCAAGTTATTGCACTCTATTTTTTTAATCATAATCTTTTTATTTACTTGTAAGTAATCATGTATGTCTATATTTTGTCCTTATATTTAGGCTTTTGATATGGGTAGAAAGACTTTGCTCATTCTCAATTTACACAAATAATCACCTTATTTTTCTTTTAACATGGAAGGCAGTGATGAAACAATAATTGCCTCAACAATTAAATAATTGCCTCTCCCCTTCAGTCTTTTCAATTAAAGACAACCTAAAAATAAACCAATCAATGAATGCAAAAATTCAATTTATTTTTAATATATTTGTGTTCTGTGAAGCACCTGATGATATTTACTAATGATATTGTATATTTGAGCATAATGGTGTTACGAAAAATGTTCATGACAATTCCTCAAAATAGAAGAGCATCCTGTCTTTAAGCCTCCTTAGAAATGTTTGTAATAATGGACTTCCTACCACTTTATTCACTGTCAAATCAACTAATTCTCAAATGCTAATATATAAGCATCAACAATTAATTTCTAGGGAGACAAACAGAGAGGTCTGTCTCTGAAGTAGAGAGAAGCGTGCAACTTTGGTTTAAGGAACCACGCTCTGAATTCCTGACAGATACTGCTTTGTATATAAGAGAAAGGTCTTTAATTTTATACATGGATGTTTAAATATAGTTTCTCTGAGAGCTGCCATTCAGGCCTTTCACAGGATTCATGTTAAATTGAGAGCACCACTGTTATAGCTCGTCTAGATCTAGGCCACAGCTGTTCCCTCAGCTCCAACTTGGCTTCACGCTGCACGTCTCGTGGTGTGCTTCTCCCCAGCCTCGAGGCAGGCTCTGCTTTCCACTGACATGGTCGGTGCAGAGCACAGAGGACTTCACAAACACCCCCACTAAACTTCTAAGGGCTACGGAGAATGTTATTTTATAGATTGTGAAAAGATTAGTATATCTGAGGATGCTCAAAGCTCACTAAAAGGTGGCTGACATGGCCCAGAGCTTGGGACAGTGGGTCCTGTTCATGCTGATGTCCATCTTGGGTGTCCCGAGACCGAGACCGGGCCTTCAGGATGTGATGGGTGGGATTTAGATCAGGCAGGCATCGTGGAGTGAATGCGTCTGCAGGTCTTGACGATCAGCAAGGTTCAGAGAATTTCCAAAGAATCTTTGACTTCAGAATCATGGGGTAACGTGGGCATTTGTTTCTTTCTTGAGAATTACTCCGAAGTTAAAAGGAATGCCAGGTGCGAAATTAAAAATTCCATTTTTGTGAAACTAAGAGACACTAAACCCACAAAATACACGAGAGAGAAGTGCTGATAAAGCCCGAGAGGCAGAACAGAGGACGTGTGGAAGGAAGAGTCGGGCGGACACCCCCTGCACTGGCCTCCAGGACTGTGCGTGTGGCTTGGAGCTGCAGAACCACAATCCTTTGTTTACAGCAGCTGAGCGGGGCACTTGTGGGTTCTCACATGGTTGCGCGTTACCCAAGTTAGACTGAGGAGAGTTAAATTTCAAAAAGCAGATGAGAAAGAGCTTTTGAGAAATCATACAAGTGATACTGTCGGGTTTTGTCTGTCTCTTTGGCAACAAGGAGAAGAGGGTGCTGGTATTGTGCACAGCTGTGCCACAGAGGCTGCGTGAGCACACAGGCCCTGGGTCAGGAGGAGTCTCGCTAGCTGGGGATACAGCCTGAGCCGCCCCCAAATATTCAGGTGGAATCACATTTAGAAAGAACCCAAACTAAGAGTTCATAATATTCAACCGTGATTTTAAACAAGTCTATTTTAATTATAACTTAAAATCTGGTATTTTTGAAAATATAAATTAACTTCAGGCCAAAAATGTTTCATCACCTTTGAGTCTACTCACAAAATATTACTGAATATGGCTTTTGCCATCATAAGGAAAATGTGTGTGTGTACAGATGTCCATGTACTTTCTTTTCAAATACCTATATAGTTAGAAATTCAAAATAAATGACTCTTAACCAAGTCCCTGTTATTATTTATGGAATAAGAACACAATTAAAGGGGAGGAGGAAGAAATACTTCCTTATAGGCAAGATCTCGGTGATCAGGCTTCTATTCAGTCACTGACACGCCCGCGGGCTGCTTCCCCACGTATGTGAGGAAAGAGAAGACCCCAAGCTCGGCGCAGCTCAGACATGAGAAATGAAGCCGTTTGCATATGCGCACAACACTCAAAGCATGATATTTACTTATTTAATTTTTTAAAACAAAAACAGTGTAATAACAGAGACCTTCATTCACTTCAGTGACCTGTCTTCTGAAAGCGTGGTATTTGCATGGCTGTAAGCTATCCTTGCACACAGAGGACCCGGGACCTACTCATCTCTTCTGTCCTCTTGCTCTTTACTACAGACACTTTAGTCCAGTTATTCTCCATTAGAAAGTAAGTTCATTAAAGGGAATCATAATTAACACGTCTTTGGTGTGTTGTAAGAGGTATCACCATATCAGATGCAGAAAATGCACATCTTTCTGGAGATGCATTGGTGCCCGGGACACCCCAGGGTCTGCTCCTTGGCGCGTCTGCCCATTGAATGAGATTATCCGCTCTCTACTCCCGTCCTACTCACACCGAGCTATGCCATCTCCAGGTGTGCCAGACACTGGTATCAACAATGGACACCAACCACTCTACCTATATTGGATGGAGACCTGACTAAAACCTACGGTTTTCCTGACACTATTTATAGAGGCCAGATTATGTTGAATAAGAAGTATCTTGTTATGTATAGTTTCTCCTTTAAATCGATACTATTTACAATAGCTAAGCCTTGGAAACAACCCAAATGCCCAAAACTAGATGACTGGATCAAGAAGATGTGGTCCATATACACCATGGAATATTACTCAGCATTCAAAAAAGATAAACACATGCCATTTGCAGCCACATGGATGGCGCTGGAAGGGATCATGCTCAGCGAAATAAGCCAGAAAGAAAAAGAAAAATACCAGATGGTCTCACTCATAGCAGGAATCTAGAAAACTTAAATAAGGGACCAGGAAAAGACTAATCAATGTAAAGTAATAATCAAAATCAACAAGCAACTATAAGCCAGAGACACACTGCCGGGTGTGAGGGGGCTTAGGGAGGGGTGTGGAAGGAAGAACTAGAGTCAAAATAAGGGGGGGGTGCAATTGTCTGGGGAATATAACCAAAATGAAAATGCATGCATTGTACAAAGATGAAAAATGATGCAAGAATTATATAAAATAAAATATTAAAAAAAAATCAACACAACTATTTGCCGGGTATCTTTTAAAAGATGAATAACAATCAAACAGCTACACTCTCTCTTCATGGGTAAATTTTTTGCTGGCATATGCAATTTCTATTTTCATTGCATTAAAGTATCATATTTAATATTTTCTATCAAGTATACGGTTCATGGAGATAGAAATTTTATAGATCTATATATGATGAAGAACGGATGCAAAAAAAAAAAGAGGAAATTTTGTAATGCTGGTGTTTTAAATGTCAAAACAATTGGGAAAATGCTAGTTTCAAAACATTTTGTACCTGGATTTATTTAAGAACGCTAGTAGATAAATTCATATTTAATTCACGTGAAGGTCTAACTGTTCAAATGTACTTCTTATTTATTTAAACTGCCAGCAACACCATCCCGAACGAGCAGAAGACTCGGGATAACGAGTAATGCATGATAATCGAGTTGCTGTCTGTAACTCGTATCTGGAGTTCCTATTTATAGAAATAGTTAATTATTTTGAAAAAATGAAATATTTGAACTTAGATACTAAAGTATTTCTCTATGTGGTTTTTCCCTCTATTGCTTTGCACTCTGCTCGACCCCAATGCCAAGCTCAACTGATCAGAAACTACCAAAGAAACAGTAGTAACTGTTTGCTTGAGTACAGCACAGAGAATCACAGGAGTACAGTTAAATTAAACTTGGTTTTCTCCTACTTGGTTTATAACTTGGTTTTCTCCTACTTCATAATGAATATGTGGTCATTTGACCTGAATGGAAAACATAATAAAACAAATACCTTTTTCAAGATAAAGAAACCAAAAATCACGATATTTTAGGTTATTTTAATTCAAAATGATTTTTCTTTGTAACAAATAGCTAAGGTGAATCTCTATGATCATATCTCGAAAAAATCAACTCTTTCTAGTCTCTACTGATTGCTTCAGTAATTAGAGAATCAGACACGAATAAAAATTAAGCAGCCTGATTAACAATGACTGTAAAAGGCAACTTCTCTGGAAGATGTTTATGCAGGAGAAGTGATACAAAGAGAAAATGTTATTTTCTCCAGCATACATTGTCAGTTTTGACCTGAATGCTCTTGTGCATGGATGTGGAATGGCAGAAATTAATATTCTCATTCTGTCATTGGAAAAACTGAAATTAGAGAGGTTCTCATTTGCATAAGGTCAAGGTACTAGAAGTTACTTTTAGACTGAACTCACAACATTTACCTCAGAATAAAGAGTTTGAAGACATTCTGCGTCACGGTAGAGGAAGGCTATAACAATAATATCCTCGTCCTTGAATCCTGTTCTGAAATTTCTGATGTCAGACATCAGAAGTAAACAAAGGAAATTTGAGGGAACTGGGGAGGCCAACTCATCACCTGTTTGCTTTCTCTCTCTCTCTCTCCCTTTTTTTTTCAAGGAAATGAGAACCACATTCCGCAGGCAGAGTCGGATATCAAAATATCAATTTCGTTACTGATTCTTAAACTTGACTCTAATCTTCAAAATACATCCACAATCCAGTCAGGTCTCACCGCCTCAGTGCTTCCCCTCTAGTCCAAACCACCAGTATCTTTTGTTACTCATTTTTTAAAAGATTTACTTATTTCCGCCTGCAAGAGCTGGGGTGCAGGCCAGAGGTGTTGGGGTGAAATGATTCATGACACTGGGGAGCAGAACAGGTGGATCTTCTGAAACACCCTGTGGAGGGCAGCAGTGGGGAGACAGGCGAGGTCTCCTGCGCCATGTGGGTAGCTCCCTGGCAGGCCAGGGGATCAACCTTGTGCTACAGTGGCTGGGGATAGCTTCCTAGTGCTGTCTTCACCCCTGTGCCCCCAGGGACACCCCATCTTTTGTTATTCTAGTAGCTTCCTAGCTGGTTTCTCTGCTTCCCCCATTCTCCCTTATTGAGCAAAACGACAAGAGCAAGAGCAAAGCTTTTAAAATGTTGTTACTTAGGATCCAACTCCTGATCATTACGAACAAGGCTGCGGTGAACACGGGGCTGTACATCTCTCTTCATGTTAGTGTTTTAAGCGCTCATCACCAGATGGCTGGATAAATAAGAAGTGCTATAGATACACAACGAAAAACTACTCAACTATAAAGAAAGATGAATGACTGTCATTTGCAACAACACGGATGGACTTAGGGGTTTCTTGCAGAATGAAATAAGTTAGATGCAGAAAGATAAGCACCATGGCATTTCATTTAGATGAGGCACATAAAGAGGCAACAAACGAAAAAGCTAAATAAAATAAAACAAACTTTTAGATTCGGGGACTAATTAGTGGTGACCAGAAGGGAAGGGGTGGTCCGCTGAGAAAAACAGGTCAAGTGGACAGTCCAGGACAGAAAAGTAGCGACCGTAACGCAATCCAGACAGATGTTGTAAGAATGGTGGCACCTGCCTCCCCATTCATTCTGCAAAATCCTAAAGATTATGTCTGAAGTTTGTCTCCCCGCGTCACTGGTATTTCCTTATCAATTCACTTTCAGTTCGTTTTCCTTATTTTGTGCCCAGCATTTTGCTCAAACGACTCACACTTGCTGCTTATAAATGAATGTCATTCTTTGCTTTTTTTTCCTGCACCATTTGTTATTGCAAATTCTCTCTTTGGAAATGTTATCCTCCCTATATCCTGATCTTAATCTCTCCTAATCCTTCTGCTCCCTCTCTGACAGTCTCTTCCTCACAGTCTCTCAGTCCCCCGCCCCCAAATCCCCCCCCCCCCCCCCCCCCCCACAGCTTGCTCTGTTTATACCGGGATGACCAGGGCTGGGCCTCAGCTTGAGCAGCTCTCGTCCTGCTAACCCTCAGTGGCTTTCTTTTGCAACCCCAGAGCTTCAAATTCCATTTTTATGGCTCCTTTTTCTGACTTTAACTGTATGACTCGAATTTATGTCTCCAATACCCCTCACTCAGACCACATCTTAGTTATTCCGATTTTAAAATCTTGATATTGTGAATTATTCCTTAGGGCAACAGTGAATTGTTAATTCTGCTCTCCAGTGGATAGTGGTGGTGGGATTACTTACCCTTCTGTGAATGCATGATGAACTAATAATAATAGTTTTTTTTAAATTCTTTGACTGGATATTAGATGACACACTATAACTCTACCAAAGCAATTGCTATGAGTAATTAGATGATTAATTATTGCTTTAAAATTATTAAATAGTTTTACACTGTTAAAAGAAATAGAAGAAGACACAAAGAAATGGAAAGACATCCCCTGCTCATGGATTGGAAGAATAAACATTATTAAAATGGCCATGTTACCAAAAGCAATATACAGATTCAATGCTATTCCAATCAAAATCTCAATGGCATTCTCAAAGAAATAGAACAATTATTGATGAAATTCATATGGAATCACCAAAAACCCCGAATAGCCAAAGCTCTACTGAAAAAAAAAGAAGGAAATGGAGGCATCACACTCCCAGACTTCAAACTATACTACAAAGCCATAATCATCAAAACTGCATGGTATTGGAACAAGAACAGACATACAGACCAATGGAATCGAATAGAAAATCCAGAAATAAACCCACAGATTTATGGTCAACTAATCTTTGACAAAGGAGCAAAGACTATGCATTGGAGCAAAGAAAGTTTGTTCAATAAATGGTGCTGGGAAAACTGGGTCGCTACATGCAAAAGAATGAAGCTTGACCACTACCTCACACCATACACAAAAATCAACTCAAAATGGATTAAAGAACTAGACATAAGACCTGAAACCATAAAATACATAGAAGGAAAATATAGGCGAAACACTACGGGATTTGCACATCAAAGACATCTTTACAGACACATCACCCAAAGCAGTGATAGTGAAGAGAAAGATAAACAGCTGGGACTACATCAAATTAAAGAGCTTCTGCAAGCAAAGAGACAATAACAAAAACAAAGAGAAACCCCACCAACTGGAGAACATTTTTGCACCAACACTAATGATAAAGGACTGATCACAAAAATCTGCAAAGAGCTGATGAGACTCAGCAACAACAAAGAAAATAATCCAGTCAAAAAATGGGCAGAAGAGCTAAAAAGAAACTTCTCTGAAGAGGAAATGCAAATGGCCAACAGACATATGAAAAAATGTTCAACATCACTTGTAATCAGGGAAATGCAAATCAAAACTACCATGAGATACCATCTCACACCAGTGAGAATGGCACATATTAAAAAAACTAGCAACAACAAATGTTGGCGAGGATGTGGAGAAAAAGGAACTCTTGTGCACTGTTGGTGGGAGTGCAAACTGGTCCAACCACTATGGAGAGCTGTGTGGAGATTTCTGGACCTACTAAACATAGAGCTTCCATATGATCCAGCAATTCCACTCCTAGGTATTTACCCAAAGGACACAGAAACATCAATTCCAAAGAGCACCTGCACTCCTATGTTTATAGCAGCACTGTTTACAATAGCTAAGCTTTGGAAACAACCCAAATGCCCAAAAATAGATGACTGGACAAGAAGATGTGGTACATATATACCATGGAATATTACTCAGCATTCAAAAAGATAAACACATGCAAGGCAAACATGGATGGCACTGGAAGGGATCATGCTCAGCGAAATAAGCCAAAAAAAAAAGAAAAATACCGATGGTCTCACTCATAGCAGGAATCTAGAAAACTTAAATAGGGACCAGGAAAATGAATATAAGAAAGTGAAAATCAAAATCAACAAAAAAACTATGAACCAGAGACACTTTTTGGGGGGGGGCGGGAGGGGAAGGATGGGGGTCAGAATGGGGCGTTTGCAATTGTATGGGGGAATAAAAAATAAAATTTTATAAAAAAAAAAAAAAAAAAAAAAATTATTAAATAGTTTTAATGATGGACATTAATAGTTCATTTGGAGCTGTGAGTTGAATCAATAATTCATATTTTAAAAACATTCACAGGACTTATTTTTACATAGATTATTAGGGCTTCCTCTAATATCTTATGAAAAAATAGATCTACATAGTGAGCAGTTTAGTATGTTATTAAATATATTCCTATGTCAATCAAAGAGCTTATGATAATTAAAATACTCCCTCTCTGCAAACCTCTCTGATGGCTTATGACGCTAACAAATATATAGAAACTGAAAAGGTACACAATTCCTGTTATAATTTAAAAATAATTCTTAATATTTAGATATATTTAAGTCATCATAAGCATTCACAATATTATTGGGTATTAGTAAAATATTTGTTGAAATAGATGTTTGTAACCACATATGTACCCCTATGTTCATTGAGACATTATTTGAAGTTTCCAAGCTGTGGATATTTAAGATAGATAGGATATTTAGATAGATAGGATCCCCTAAAACCTAATTCTAAGATAGATACTTACTTTAATATAGTTTATTTGCAAAGCGATCCCAGGAATTAAGGGTAAGGAATCAGAGGAGTAACTGGAAAATGAGAGGCTATCGCAGGAGAAAATTAACCAGGTAGTCTCCCATGACTATGCTCAATTCCATAGCATCTTCTGAAGAGTCAGTGCAGGTGCATCTCAGAACTCCACGCTAAGAGGCTCAGAGGATGAAAATTCATCCATCTGCCTCAAAATTCATCCATCTGCCTCAGTCCCCACCATGAGGGTGGCCCCACAGTCTTTACCTTTTCACATGGATGGACTGACAGGCTCCCAGTGTCCTGAGCACAGACCTCAGAGGAGATCTGGGCCCACAGGTCTGAAGTACAAGCCTAACATCAGACACCGAACCTTCTCCTTCCCAGTCAGATGAAGCCTGCACAGAATTGGTCACAGCACTTGTTCAATAAGAGGCACACCTGACAGGGCCTGAAGGGTGCATGTGTCCCACATTAAATCCTAACTATCACAGAGTCCTCTAACTTGGCGCCAGCCATAAATTCGTTAAGGATGAATGGATGAGGTTGGTTGGAAGAAGAGCTCCACTAACACAGTTGACTGAGACACTGTAAACAGTATAATTCATCTGGCTTTACAACAGTCATTGTGGTCTTCCCTCACCATGGACTGGCACACAGTCTACTTGCCATGTTTGCCCAGCGGGAGACCCCAAGAGAGCTGAGCAAGGCAATGTTACATGGTGCTTGATGAACGGTGCTATGCCAACAGACCAGACGTTCTTTAAATTTGAATGCTGCTGATGGAGTTTTGGATAGGCCAGGTAATTATGTACCCATGGTAGGTGTCAGCTCTGATAATGCTACATCAATTCTCTTCCAGGGTTGAAAGAGTCCATGTAATAAAACTTGCTCTCTAGAGGTTGGACAGTCTTCTTGATGAATGACAGAATATTGAAGTCTCACTTTATCCTTTATTCACTTATTCTTTATTAAAACCAACACCCACCATGCATATGTGTCTACCATGGCTGTCCACAGTTCTTGCCAGTAGCATTAGAACTTAGAGAATCTGGACTCACAGGTTCCCACATTCATCGTTACAACGTCCTGTGTCCAGATCCGAACCCCACCAGAAGGAGATCTAAAGGACAGTAGCAAAGGGAAATCACCCCCACCCAGTGGGTAACAACACACAGAGCGGTCTCTGAGTTAGTGCACAGCGGCTATACTGAGGGGTAACAAACTGACCTTTCTGGGTGAGTTTTGAACTGTTACTTCAGCTGCCCACTTAGAAGGGGTCATGTGTTCTACAGAGCTAGCTTCTGGATAACACAGTATGTGATCCAATACCTTGATCTCATGGTAACGGGCCAACTGCCCTCCTTTGAAGTACAGTATGTCCCCTGGTTGGGTGCTGTGTTTTGTAGCGTTACATCGTTGTGAATCACATAGTGAATAATCTTTCAAAGTGTGGATCTGGCTAAGACCGAGGCAGAAATGTCAAGCACATAGCTGGAATAGGCATCGTGTCTATAAAGGTTAACGTCTGACCTTCCATATGGAGGGGTCTGATTTAATCTGCCAAAGAGTCACTGGATTCTGTTCTTGACAGGCTGGGCTCCCAGAGGCAGCGGATTAGCGAGCCAGACTTCGGTAAGCTGCAGTCCCTGCTGTTGGGTCCATAGGTAGCCTCCATATTTTCCACCAAGGATACTCCATTAATCTTCCCATTACACCAGTTACACGAGGTGTTTATGATGCAAAAAGGTTGGTCATTTTGCTTATTTCATTGCTTCGTGCCTCTTCTAAGGTGGCTGATTTCTGATCATGCAGAATCTCCAGCCTTGCCGCTCCCATTCGTGCAGACTTCCCTGGAAGCTTCCTGATGAGCAGCCCTCAGAAGACCAAAGCCTGTCTCCTTCCACATCCTTCCCAGGCCGGTTCTCCTGCCATCCAACATGGCCTTCCCCATGCATGAGCGCCAAGGGGTGCCCATGGTGACCCAGTGAGCCAACGTAAACACCAGCGCAGACAAGAAGCACCCGGTGCAGAGCTGAGGCAAGACCGTTCAGATTTCATCTGGCCAACACTGGGCAGTCTTCACAGAGCGTGCAACTACTCCTGGGATTGAAATAAACGTGTTGGCTGAGAGGGTCTGGTGTGAGACACAAGACACACACACATATTGGGTTCTAATAGAACATTTTTTTCTAAAGTACAAAAATGCAAATGTCTTTCTGAAAGACTCTCACTTTGCCTGTATTAAGTAAACTTAGCTGACAACCAACCACTCTCAAGGCTAGTTTTGTTTGCTGGAGATTAAACCTTATCACTGAAATGTAGGAAGGCATTGTGGGGGGGGAGCAGGGGGGTGATGGGGCTCACACTGAGGAGGGAAATGCAATGGTTTCCATCAATATCAGAGTCACTTTGCCAGATTTATTTGTCGCTAATTGCAGCTACTCTTTTTTTATGCTTTCTGTGTTATTTGTGTGACTGAGGTTGGTATGGGGACTGGATCAGACACAGACGTCTCTGGAAGAGCTGTAGTTTCAATGAAGGTTTTTGTCCAAGGATCATTTTTTAAAAAAATGTGACAATAGAGGAGGGACAGGCGAGGCCTGCAGGACCTCGTTGACTCACAAGCTCATCCAGGAGCCGCCAAGAATGCTTTGCATTTCTGCCTTACTCGGACGGGCACACGCACAACGTGCGAATGTCAGGCTTTCAGAAAGTTTGAGGTGATTGGTCTCGACAATGACGTCCAGAGTTCTCACATTGCAAATGGGATCAAGTGAGTGAAATGACAGTTTTCGCTGGGTTTGGAGAGAATCTTTCCATCATCATTACCTTGCCAGCTAGGTCACCCGGCTTCACAGAAGCCCAGCTGATTAATTGTGATTGGCTGGGATTTGCGCCTTCACTGGAATTTGCATTTTTGGCATTTAGAAGACAACGGGTAATGGAAAGTGGGCACCTCAGGCATCCTAGAGGGACAGCAAATCCACGAGAGGGACTCAGGATTCCAACCCCAGGCTCACCTAATGGTTCTGCGGTGACGTCCCTCTGTCAAGCAAACCTCCCAGCGCAGGTGCTACTGGAGATTGTTATGTTGGTTTTGAAGAAAACAGTTCCCAGGGAAGATGGTGGTAAGTGCGTCTCTGAGACAAGCACAGACGCTTCAGTGATCTCCTAAGATAGCTGGACAGACTCCGGAGGGGTGATGCCGCTCCCTCGTTGCATGAGGATCTCACAGAGGCTTGGCACAGCACTGAAAGAAAACATGATGGTCTGACTCCAGGAAGGGACTTCATCAGGGGCCCCAACGTGCAAAGCTCTCAGCACTGCACTGCCCAGCTCACTGGGACTGCTCCGTTTCCAGCTCCTGTCACACAGACGCTGCTTCGTGGAGCTGCGGGGCTGGGGAAGCATCCTTTCTGCTGCTCATCTGGCCTCCTACATTTTGTACCATTGTAAGCGGTGGCTGAAGCCAAAAGACTGTCGCAGGTGGTGCCCCTGAGGGGGTTGCTGGTAAGAATAGCCAGCCCCAAGGAAAATGCATTTCGGGGTGGAACAATGGATAAGAAATAGAAGGGACTGAAACAGCAGCTGCAGATGATTTAATCCTCAGGACTCTGTTCCAGATGCAGAAGGCGGTTGCGGGCCTCTGAAGGTGGAGGCCTCCAGCAGCCAACCCCACAGTGGAAGTTTGCAGGCTTTGCAAGAAGCCGAGCTACTGAAACTGCTCCTGGCTTTGCTGCTGTCACAGCCTGGCAGGGAAGGCGAAGACCCGAAGCAGGTGCCTCACTGAGCTGTGAGTGTGGCTATTTGTCGGGTCCTTCGACCACGACAGCTGCTGCTTTGAGTGTCACTGGCCTGGTGCTGTACTGGGGCATCCCAGCAGCTCAGGAAGCATCTCTTGTTGTGTCTTCTGTTGTCTTCATGAGTCGGAACCTGGCCTAGAGTCTGGCTGCCGCGTGTCCGCAGTGGCAGGAACACGCCATCTTGGACATGTGGCCTATCGTTGGGGTAGGAGTTCCACGTCCTCAGTGGCAGGGAGATGCCATCTTAGCTGCTTTTGTTTAGGACTAAAAAACACTGGACATGACCTTGGGTGAGGTAAACGGCCATCTGGGCCTCAGTAACTCTTTGTTTTTCCCTTGTTTGTTAAATAAATCCCATTGTTGTTGTTCTCTGAGCCCGAGTAGTCTTGCAATTGTATTGTGTGTGCGGGTGAAGAACTCAGACAGTGATCAGAAAAGTATCTGGGCAGTGTCCTTGGCCAGTTTTAATGCCTCTTGCTGCCCTGTGTCACCATCAGTGGGAACTTACCTTGTGTGGGTTATTCTATAAATATCCAAAGTTTTATTTGCTGTAGATGCAAGCCGCCCCTGGCTTTTTTATTTTTCCTTCTCCTTGGTACACATGCCATGGAGAGCCAAAGAATGTGAAAGAGCAGTGAGCGGCTATATTAAGTACAAACAAATAATCTATATGTTTTGCATTACATTTATATACAAGTTTATGTTGGAATTTGTCTATAAATAAGATAGAGTATAGTACTTTGGACCATTATAGATTCCATTATCGTCTCAAATAATGGAAATAATTCTCTTTAATCAAGTGAAATTGTGAAATAAGTGGTGTCAGTAAGGTCATTTGTTTAGATGCATTTGATGAGTAAAAGAAGGTGCTAAATTGAGTTCAATGGGAAAATGACTATGAAGATTGGCTTTTTGTTGTGACCTGGACTTTGTTTGCTTTCAGTCATTATATTCTGGCAGAATTATAGTAAAAACCTATGTTATAGGTAATATAACTGGTAAAAGCCTGCACGGCTAGCTAGCTATTTATTCGTAAGTAGTGCCAAAGAATTCTAGAAAGCACTTCCGTTTAGTCATCCAAAACTCCAAATTAACAGCTTTTGCAACTAAAACTTAATAAGGAAAAATATTAGAGAAGCAATCTATTTTTTTCTTTAAATATTATTTTTTGCAATGATTATTTTAAAAACAGCTTTCAACTCTCTGAATGCTTGAAAGATATTTCCCAAATATTGTGGGTAGGAAAAAAGATTATTTTTACAGCAATGATACTTTTTAACTTCACATGAGATTAAAAATGAAAGTGAATTAGATTGATGCATTTTAATTACATATTAGAATTACTAGATGAGGGCCTCCCCTGGTGGCGCAGTGGTTGAGCGCTGGGCTGTGAAGCTGCCCACAGCCTCTGCAGCGCCAGTTCGATCCCTGGCCACCAGCGAGGGTCCCACATGGTGGTCAGACCTCTCCTGCTGCGCCCGCTGCTCCCCTTAGCAGTGTATTTGTCAGTCTACCTGTTCTGTTCCCCACTCTGCTTTGGTGAAATCTCTCACCCTCCTGTGCTTCTGACTGTATCCAGTGCTTGTATAAATAAATAAATAAATCTTTAAAAAAAAGAATTACTAGATGAGAAAAATTATTAATGTTATTCACTTTACTCTTTAATAATTCATTGATATTCATGTAATAATGGAAGTACTCAGTGCATACTAAGTTTTAGTTTCAAAGTAATCAGGAAATATTAACTATTGATAGCTCATTAACTGCCACTGGTGTTTTGAGAAGGCGACAGAGGTTCTGAGATTTTATATTTATTGGAAATGGATCTTGAAAGAGAAGTCACTAGATATATTCTGTTTTAAACTTATCAAAATTAATCACAAGAGACCTCCTAACACAACGATGAACTATTCAAAGCAGAACTCCAAACTACTAGTCATTTGATGTGAACAACAGCAGAAATTGAGGGTGTGGGGTGTTGCTGCCTCTCAGCTCCATAGTGAGCCCTCATGGTCTGGTTTGTGGAGCTGGTGTTTCTCCCCCGCCAGCTGGTCTGATTTTAAGCTTTGCCAGTAGAGGGTGCGGGAGGGACATGGCCGCTCCTCTTAGGCTGCCTCCTGTGGTGCTAGACACTGGGAGCCCCCAAGGGAAGAGGCATTTCTGGGGCAGCCTCTTTAGTTACTCAGGCCCCACATCTGCTCTCTTGGGTGGTATCCCACATGGACATATTCCCAGTGACCCAGGACTCCCATCACACCTCCAGGTAATTTCCACGGGTGCCCTACAGTTTCAGGATGAGATCAACACCCCAAATCTTCTCCTCCACCCCCACTCCTGTCTCAGTGTACACTGAGTCCTGTGGGAGCTGAGTTGGCTTCCCAGTGATCCGACAGCTCCGTCGCTGCAGCTCCCTGGTCAACTTCACTGACCTCATTGGGGAGCTACACCCACCAGTCTCAGATTAGGGACTGTGGCTCAGCTCTGGTTCTGGACAATGCGGGGCATTTCTCCAGCAGCCAACGTACTTCACCCACACCCTCTGCACAGCTGAACTCCAGGGGAGCCCCACACCCCTCCAAGTTTCTTTTATTCTTGGTAATCATTCTCTGCGCCAGTGCATTCTTCTGAGTTTTGTTTTCTATCCCCGGAGTAGTTAAGTCCCTATAAGTAGTTTACATTTCTTCACATTAAACTTTCCTTGTTCAAATTACCGTGCGATGTCTCTCTCCTGATTGCACGGGAAGTCAGAGTGGCGATTATAGCAGTTCACTGCAAGCACCACGAAGGGTGTGATTCAATCATTTTGTCAGAAGAATTCTTCAATCTCTTGCTACAAAGATGCTAGTTGAAAATAGGACTACATTTTAAAATGCCTTCAAAAACTAGGAGGTGGATGTATTTAAGCTACTTTTGGCTATTTTACTGTGGTTGAAATCTTACTTTTAAGTGTAATTTTCTTATTTCATACTGTCCATTTCTGTATCTTCTGTGTTTCCCTTCTTATATTTTATGGAAAACTTGTTTATATTTTGATGACACTCAGAAAAAGTCAAAGAACGAGGGTGAACTGTTCTCCTATATCAGTGTTTCTCTTCCCTGGCTGTATGTCACCTGGAGAGTTTTTAAAAATTAATATCTGGACCCAACTTCAGACCAATTAAATTACATTCTCTGGTGGCAGAGCCTGGATATCAGCAGAGTTTTACTTAAAAGCTCTCTGGGTGCTATTAATTTGCAGCCAGGGTTGAAGATCACTGTTCTATAATTTTATTTCCCATTCTTTCCTATAATTTTAACTCTAATACTTGCAATTTGAACAGCAGGAGACCCGAAGCAGCACAACCACACCAGACTGACTTTGCTGACTCCTGTACGGCTAATCTTGCCACTGTATTCTTGTTTGCTAATAATCGCACATCAAACATTTAACACCTATATGTTTTGGGTTCAGAGCTGGTTGAGGTGAATGAAATGAAGATCCTTGTTGAGCAGTAGAAGTGGGTAACATACAAACACATACATGTTGTGCAAGTGGCGCTGAGTGCTGTAAAGAAAGATCAAGTAACAGAAGCAGGTGGAACGAGGGGGCAGGCAATAGGGGAACGATGTTAGAACGCTGTGGAAGTTGTCGTTCTGAAGATGTCATTCAACACATCTTATAAAAGTAGGTGTAGGATTCTTGCTGATATTTTAGGAAAGAGCTTTACGGACAATGACAGCAAATTAAAATCCCAGGAGGATAGACTTTTTCAAGTGATATTCAGTGAAAAATGTTTACCTGGTGCATCCAAAGGGAGAGCAGGCCATCTTTGTGGGAGATTCTACAACTGCCTTTTATTTTATCAATCTACTTATTGAAGCATAATTTAAATTATTAAAATGAAAACATAAAATGCATGTTTTGATAAATTTGGACAAATGTCTATGCCATTTAATCACTACCAAACTAGAGGCATAACAAGATCTCATATCCCTCTTCACTAAAAATTCACACCCCTATCCCAGTCTTCCGTTGAAATTTGTTTTATTACTATAGTTTCGTCCGCCTTAGAGCTTCACTGAACTGGATCATACCATGGACACTTTTTATGTCTCTAGTTTTTTTATGTCTTTAATTTATTTTGAAATTTATTCATGTTAACGTATGGATAAATAGTTGTTTCTTTTCATTGCTGAGTAGGATTTCATTGCATAAGTATATCATAATTTGTTTATCCATTCACTTATTGATGAACTTTTGAGCCCTTTTAGTTTTTAGCTGTTACGAATGAAGCTCTATGGCTATTTAAGATAAATTGTTTTGTGGACATAGTTTTTAGTTATTTTGGATAAATATATAAGGGGTAGAATTGCTGGATCATATAGTAAAGGTTTGTTTAACTTGGTAACTAACTTTCTAAATTCAGTTTAGAGTGGTGATATTAAATTATATTCCCACCAGCAGCATATGCGTATTCTTCCAATTGTTCCATACTGTTGTCAACAATTTTATTGTTAGTGTTTTTAATTTTAACCATTGTAATGGGTATGATGTTGTCTCTCATTGTGATGGTTCCTAGACTTTCCAGAAATTCATGAGCCTGAAGTCTACAGAGTTAGCACCAACAGGTCCCTCACCAGTACTGTAGTATCATGATTATTTCATTTACATTGATTGTTTTAAGTATGATATTAATCCTGGTTACAATTGCTACAAGAATAAGAGCATGGTCAGAATGAGGGCTAGTAACAGTCACAGAATTTTTGAATGTTCAGAAAAAGACATGGTCTCATTCAGGCTCTGCTACTCACTTGTGCAATCCCAGGCAAGGCTCTTAATAACTTTTGAGTTTCACTTTCCTAACTTGCAAATAGATTTAATAAATAGCAGCTTGCAGATATTTTATTTATTTATATTTTATATGGCTCACACTTATTGAACAGTTTCTATGCATTGCACACAGCATTTAAAATATGTTATCTTGTTCCACTCTTAGAATAATTCTTTGGTATAGGGTGTATAATTGTCTTTGTTTTCACATGGTAACACTAATGTGCCAAGAGGCAGTTTGATTACAGTCACTTAAGGTACAAATGGTAGGATACAGTCAGCTGAATTCAAGCAGGCTAAGGCCATAAGTTGGGTTGTTAACCACGATTTAGTATCTCAATATCTAACATGACCATTTTCTTAGGGTGACAACACCTTTGTTTTTTTTTAAAGTCTATAATATCTTAGTAAAGACTGAAAAATAAAATCTGCAAAGAAAAGGCCTCAATCTTCATGCAAAAAAATTAGGAGAGGACTGTCATTTTTATTGTTTCACAGAGGTCAATGGGGAGAGAAAAGTTGGGAGGGAGAAGAAATGACTGTAAATGTGAGGTGATTAAATGAGAATTGTTCTAGGAGGATGCAGGTGAAGAGACAATGAAACTCAACTGGAAAAGATGACTGCAGATATGTTGTACGCAATCATGCCCAGTTTCTCATCTGAAGTTAACTGTGTTGTCAAATACACTCAGACTATACACCCTCAGCCTCACACACACCCTCAGCACACACAAAACCCTCACTTCCTTTGTGCAGTCTAACAAGTGAAGGGCTAAATAAGATTCAGAGAAATGTGTCTTAATGATAGCTTTCATAACTTTTACTGTTGATCAAGAGGGTGAGCAGATATTGGTGGTCTCTCTGACTTGAGGAGATTTAAGTAAAAGTGCAGAAAGGCTGAAGTAGTTTGATTTCACATAGCAAAGTACAATGTTTCCTAGGGAATGGGACAGAAGGAGAGAGTGAGCCTCAGAGATCTTCAGAGGATCCTTAGCATCTGATGATCACTTGGATGTGAGGAAACTACCCAAAGCCAGGGGAAGAGCCGCCTGGAAGGGGAGCAAAATAACAATCCCTCTGCACTCACACAGGGCCAAGAATACTTTGCGTTTCCACTTTCCAGCGAGGAAAGTCTTGAAATTAAAGGTGCATTATGCAGGGCACTCAAAATGGGGTCACCTTGGTAGTGAAGTAAATTCAACCCTAGACCAAAGACTGCTCTCGCTCAGTCTAGCAACTTAAATCAAGACTTGAAAGGATGAAACTGTTGCTATGTGGTATCACTGAATCCCAGAAGGGAGTTTAAGAATATTTCTAAAAATGCAAATCTTGCTCAATAGGTTAAAATTAACCAAATATTACCAAACATGGAAAGAACCAGAAAAATACAACTCCTAAAAAGGAAAAAGTCAACCAATGGAAAGACCCAGAAAGGAAACAGACTACAGCATTAGGAGACACGGGCACTGACAGTTTCGTACTCTGCCCATGTAGAGAAAGGACTCAATATAATAAGTGGGAACATGACATGTATTTTTAAAATACCAATAAGGAACTTCTACAGATGAAAGGTACTGCATTTGAAAGGGAATATATATTGGAAGATATTAGTAACATGAAACAGTGCAGATCTATTTGGAGATAGTCAGGGAAACTATCCATCATAAAAAAAATTAAAGACAAAAAAATTTGTTGCAGACACTATTTGAAGCATTTTACATGTATTTCCTCATTTAATCTTAACAGACTACTAGGACAACACTATGATGATCTTCATTTTACACATGAACACACAGCAGAGAGAAATCACATTATTTCATTCTTCATACATGTTCACACAGCAACTAAGTGTCTGCACGAGTGTCAGAACACACACATTGGGGTCAGGGGTACACAGCTTCGCATCTAGCCGAACACAGAACCAGTCAGGGAAGAGTTAGTCTTAAAATAGAAATTAGAGTCAGGAAGACTCATTCAAATTCCAAAGTTGCCGGGCAATGTATAAGCAGTGAAGTCAGTACAGTGTGGGTTTTACCAATAACAGCTTTCTGAACAGTATTCTAGATAAATTCTTCAGTACAATATTCCCACTCACAGATCCACCTGTCTGCACAATTAGTGTTCCTAATTTTTACATCAATAGTTCTTTCCATTTCTATAATTTTTACTGATGCTTTATCATTTCTACTTGCTAGTTGTTTACAATGCTCTGACTTTGTTTCTAATTCTTAGTAGTATCTTAATTTTTATCCTATTATTATAATTGTTAGTGCATCTTTACCCTTTTACTTTGTAAAATCGAATTACTACAAAAGAATAATTATATGTAAGAAATAACAAAAACAACAATAGAAGTAGTAAATAACCCCAAAATATGCACCTCTTACCAGTATTCCAACATACACCCTTCACCTTTGGAAGGCTAAAATAAATATTGGACCTATTGTGTATTGCCACGGTCACTATGTATCTGTATATAAACCCAATTGTGTACATAGATAAGATTTTTTAGGGTAAATGTCTAAAAATATAATGCTTGGTGCATTAATCTTCAAGTTTATTGACAATATCAACATGTTTCCCAAAATTGTTGTATCCAAGTTCTATTCCCCCAGGAATGTGTATCAACCCCTGTCTGTGTGTCTCCTCCACAAAATTTAGTATTTCTACACTTTTCATTTTTTTCCATTGTGAGTGCAATCTGATGAAAAAATTCTTTGCAATAAATTGCCTCTTCTTACCTTTGAGTCCCCAGAGTATTGAACAGTTCCACTGAGATTCAGCTGGCCATCACTGGGTATCTACTTGCTGAATAGATTAATGAAGTCCAGCATTCAGTATTGGCCGAATAAAGAATGGTGATTCTGTTAACAGAATTAAAGAGAAAGGAGAAGAAATATGATGAGATTGTTTCTGTGAAGGATGGGAAAGATCTTTTAAAAAATAGAAGGACAACCAGATTGTCACTTGAAAGAGAATGGTCATGTCACCTGAAGAAAGTCATATATTACTGCTGTGTCATCTTTCTTTCACTGGTTCCAAAACTAGTTCAGTAAGTAAAATTATTTGTTATAATTTATTTTCTTCAGATTGATTGTCTTCTTCCTAGTAGATGAAGAAAATCATCTTGCCTTGAATATTTTAAAATTTGGCAGTAAGCACTTGTAAGTTGTATCCTTGTAGCCAGCACTGATGTTAAGTCATTGAATTGTTTTTTATGATGAGGGCTGCATGCTGAGATAAATGAGTCATTTGTAAGAAACCTGTCCTGATGATGAATCACCCAGTATTTCAGAGAGAAGATGTAAGTATTGCTAATGCACACTTCGATGTAAGAACTGTTTCACTACTTAAAAAAAAAGTGCCTTAGAAGTAGAACAGAATAAAAAAAACTGAAGACACCATAGGCTGACCCAGTCATTATGATCTGAAAGCAAACCAGAGTTTTATGATCAACAGTGGATTCATAAATGCCTGTGGAACTGGATGCTGTGCTGCACTTAATATAGGAGATGAGTTCTACATTCAATGAAGAATTACTCAGACTTTCACCTTAATTTGGTTATGTCTGCCTGAGCCTCCAGCATGTCATTCAGGTTGTCATTTCCCAGCAATATAACTATTTTCTTTTTTGTGGTAATAAAGATTTGAGTGATGTGACATTTTCCTTTTCGATGCTAGGAAGAAGGTTCTTTAAGCATACTGTGTATTTTTACATAATCTTAAACCAAAATTGTAAATCTTTCAATATTTTGGTAAGAGATGAGTCCTGTATAGTGTGAAGTGTGTGTTTGGCATCGAAGGTGATGGGCAGAGTCCAGCAAGATGGTGACAGCGCAAGAGGGTGCTCTGCTTGGCTCCGCTGCACATCACGACCAAATAACATGCAGATAAAGACAACGATTACTGCAGCATGACTGGGTGACCATCATTTGCACTATTAAGTGACCCAGCAGAAGGGCAGGTTAGAGGCTCCTGAAGTGAATGGAAAGAAATTTACCTGTGTCCTTACACAAAAGAGGGCTCGATGGCTGACTGCTGGGTTATGCGAAACATAATATTTGAGCATATGATACGCATAAGGTGTGTATTGCCTCTAACCAGAATTTAAAGTACCTACACTCTGACAGCAGGAGTCAGTGCCTCAGGGCAAGGCTCTCTATTTGAGAGCTGTAGGGAACAAAGGTCCTGCCATGACTTTATCCCAAACATAGTCCCTTCCCAGTGTTGCTACCACTGTCAGAGAATTGAGAAAGAGCTATAAGGGAGGCAGACTTTTATGGATGAAACACATAAACCTTAAGAAATATGTGCCTGTTATTCACCTGCGATTATGGCTGGGGCATAGTGTGAATGTTTGTAGTGTGAATCCTCCGGGCTCTGATCGCTGTGCCATACACCCAGAGAAAAACTACTGCTCTCGGAATCTACATATCAGAGCTGAACCACAACAGAAGGGTGGGTGTTAGCCTGAGGCTACCGGGAAAACTGTGCGGAGCTGCCTTAAGGGAAGAGGTCCTTGTGGATCCCCCATCCACTCCACTCAACATGTGCAGCACCTTAATGGGAACTGAAATTTTGGTCCTCACTAGCTGGCAGAAACAGCTGGTCTCCCTCTTGCCCCTGCTCCTACCTCTACCCAAGCCAGCCCGGAGAGCCAGTTGTCCAAACAGTGCAGCGCTAGTCTGTAAAGCAACAGACACCCTACGATCCTGGGTAAATACTTTAGGATTCTATCCCACAACCTAGAACCTTAACATAAAGCCATGACACTGGGAACAGCTATCAAAGCTAAAAAAGAAGTACCAGAAGAATATGCCAGAGATGATGGAACAACCAATTTTAGAGAAATCTAAATCCTGCAGAACTGCATCATTTACTTGATGAAGAGTTTAAAGCAACAACTATAACCATAATGATCAAAATAAGAAATACATTTGACAAATAAAAGCAGAATTACAATTAGGAGAGAGAAAAAACTTCCAATGTAAACATGGACTAAAAGAATTCCATAGCTGAACTACAAAAATACAATAGACGGACTCAGCCGTAGCCAGCAAAGTAGGTCATAGCATCAGTGAGTTAGAAACTCACACTAGTATTGTAGAAAACAGGCAAACAGATCGGCAAAAAACAAAAATAATTTAATAATCCTTTGTGACAATATAAAGAGAAATATTACCAACACCATAGAGGTGCCAAAGATGATACAGAAAAATATATACTTTACTTAAAGAAATAAGAGCCAAAAATCTCCTTAACCTGGGAAAGAAACCATCCAACCAGAGATATTCCAAGACATTCTAGTTAAACTGCTAAAAACTAGTCACAAGAAAAGTGTGCTAAAAGCATCTCGATAAAATAGTTGCATAGAAGGGACCATCTATTAAGATTTGATTATTGGAGGATTTTTCAGGGAAACTTCACAGGCCAGAAAAAAAATGGCAGGGTATATGTAAAACCTTTAAAGAAAAGAATTCCCAACTGAGAATAATTTATCCAGCCAGATTGTCTTTCAGGACTCAAGGCAAGATAGATTTACATAAAGACATAAATTAAAGGAATTCATCACCACTTGAAACTGGCCTTGAAAAAAAGCAGTAAAGGGACGATTATAAAATCACAGTTTTATCTGGAACAGACACTAAAACCATACAACCTCCTGGATGGGCAGTAGAGTAAAAATGTGGACTGTCAGAACAAATTTGTTATCAAACTAGTCAGTAAGTCGTAGGTATAGACCATCACCAATAAACTTCGGTATCTAAATCACTCCCTTCTCCTAGTCCTAAAGCCAAGTAAGCTCTGATCATATCGTCAACACACGGATGCTCTGTCTACACCAGGACCCAGTCAAGGCTAAATGCTGACAGATATGGGTCCACGCTGTCTATGATGTCTTTTCTAGCCATTCTTATTACACTTGTATGTTCAAACTTGAATTTAATGACATACATTGCTATATATAGTAACATATATAGCTCTATATATGGCATTATTAATTATTCTAGCTTTTTGTAAACAATCTATTATTATTTGGGTTGTCTTAACATTGTTTTTAAAATTTTCACAGAATTACATCTTGCCTTTTCAACTGTAATTTTTTTTTTTAAGATGGGCACAGTTCCAGCAACAGAGATTACATTTGATCTTATGGTAATCAATAATTGCATACTAAATTGATTCAATATTCTTCTATGACAATAGTAAATAGAGTTCACAATTTGAGGGATAATTGGGAACAGCATCTAAAAAGACGGCAAAAGTTAAAGTGGCACACACACTATTACAGGTCATGTAAATTGATCTTCACATGTGCATGTATTTGTATGTAACTGCTAAGCAAATCTATTCAGGAAATGCCAACGAGAAAGCAATTCATCGCTGGTCAGGGGAGAAAATGACTTCAAGCATTTTAAAGAGACAGAAGTTGAAGGGTTTAGTGGTTTCCTTAAGCACAATTTATTTTATGACTTTCAGAAAATTTTCACAGTTAGAAAATGATAAATACAGCAGTTTCATTTTATGCCCATGCCTCTCGTCATTTCATCAAGAAAAAAAAAAATCTAGGACAAATCTAAAGTTAGGATAATATGTAAGCGATTCTGAGTTGGCCCACAGTAAATCAGCGACCTCTGTGTCAGCCACGCCGAGCATAGGCTGATCCAGCTTAAAGGAAGGCAGCCCTGTCCCACCGGCAGGCTGCAGAGAGGCGTTCCATGGAGGGGGCAGGTTCTCAGATGAGACTTCACCACTCACCCTTCCTGCTTCTTTCCTCGCTGATTTTTCTCTTTCATACCAGAAATGCTTTCAGACTTCTCCCAGAAAATGAGTTTCTCTGTGGGACCACAAAGTTCCTTTGAGTATCATCCATAAGGTATTTGGCAAAGATGATGCCAGTGGTCTCAGAAGCATGTTTTGATTGGAGATATGTGCATTTGCTTCTTACCAGCCTTGTGGATGGTGATATTTCTGTGCTTCCAAGGCCTTCCTTAAAATTTAAATTAATGCACAACAAATTTCATTCAAAGTGAGCTAGATTTTTTTAAAGATTGATTTATTTATGCATACAAGAGCTGGGGTGCAGGCCAGAGGTGTCGGGGTGAGAGGATTCACCAGAGACAGAGCGGGGAACAGAACAGGCAGACTGACTGAAATCCACTGCTGAGGGGAGCAGCGGGCGAGACGGGAGAGGTCTGCTGTGCCCTGTGGGCAGCTCCCTGGCCGGGGATCGAACTCATGCTGCAGAGGCTGGCGAGACAGCACTGACACTTGACAGCACTGACACTTGAACCCATGTACCCCCAGGGAGGCCCGGACATTTCTTATTATAAATCTTTTCATAGTTTCACTATCAAATGTCCAGAATTAAAGTCAATATTGCATCTACCAATCTTCACTCCCCCTTTTTCCTGATATTATTTGATATTAATTTCCTGATATTATACCAACAAGATGGTATTATTGATAATAATATTATCAATATTAATTTTAATACAGAGGTGTGTGATGGCTCAAGATGGTGATAGTGGGAGAGAAGACATACTGAAGTCAGCCCAATGTGGTCACTCTGGAGTGCAATGAACAACGAACGTTCTGAAAGATGTCCAGCTTAGATATTGATCCACAGCAGGAACACATCCATTCTCTTCATCCGACTAAGCAGTTGGTAACAGGCTTCCTCAGTGACATCACCCTGTTCTCTCCTTTTACCTGAGCTCACACGTCACTTGTGGTTTCAACCATCACTTAGGTCTTCTAGACGAAGGCATTTTCAGTAAGAAAGGTCAAGAGCTTATCAGATGATGTTTGCAGCTGAATAAAACATCTTAAGAATATCTGAAGAATTAAATTTTCTATCACGCCTACATAATGCCTGAGAACCTGAGTGCACTGTTCCTCCAATTTGTTTCTTCAGTTATTTAGAAAAATACTCAGCATTCTCTCCTAGAACTAGACTAATAGAGAATATTCTTCCAAAGGCATATTCAAATTCAATTCCTGCACAATAAGTGACGAAAAAAGGAAGAACAGGCACTATATTTTATTATGGCCTCAAATTTGTAATTAACAAATGTTAGTTACATTTGTTAATTTGTCTGCACCTGACATGAGAAAGATGGAATGGAATCCACACGGTGGTTGTGTTCAGCAGGTAGAGCTTTAATCCGAACTCCAACAAGATGGCAGAAGCACCACCTACTTGAAGAATCACCCCAGACAAGTCATTTCTGCCTGTGAATATCAGATTTCTTTATGTCTGTAACAAGGCTGCAGTGCTTGGCTTTTCATCAGGTGTAAAAAGATATTCAGAAAAGGGGTAGCTATGATCTTCTGAGGTAGTTGGTAGTTAAGAGTTTCCTTTCTCTAATGAGTAATGACGGTGAGCACATTCTCAAGTAATTATTCACCACGTGTTTCTTTGCAGTGTCTTTTACGATCCTGCGCCATTATTTACATTCTTTACTTAGTTTGAACACAAGTACAAGGTCAGGTACGTGATTTGTAATAATTTCTCCAAATCTGTGGTTGATTTTTGAAAAGTGCTTTTTTTTTTAGATTTTCATAAAGTCAAATCCATCATTTTCTTTCTGTACCCCTCCTTTTTGGGTATTATATAGAAGAAAATATTGCCAGACTCAAATTCACAAGAATTTTCTCTTCTCTTTCATATGTTTTATATTTAGATCTATGACTCATTTTAATGAAATTGTGTATGTGATGTGTGATCTCCCAGCCGGAACTTCTAATATTGTCCCCTAGCTATTCTACTTTATGTCCTAACATGATGAGCAAATTTGGGAAAATGGAGAGTTAAGAAAACCGTGTGACAGCATCATTACAGAAAAGAACTGTAATATGCCTGACCATTGATTACTGCTGGATCCAGGGAATTTACTGCTAACATTCAGATTGGGTAAAGCATAACTCAATAGGAAAAAAACAAACAGATAGTGTTATAGAGCAACCCCGATATTAAACGGGTTCCTGGCTGTGGGTCCTCACCCGCGCGCTTTAAAGGGACTTATGAATACTCTACTACAGACACACACAAAAGGGTTCATAAAAGGTTTATTTACAAGAGAAAAAGAAATAAGGAAAATGGACAACTCAGGGAGAAAATAGGGAAATAAAGTCTTTAATGCGTCCTACCCGATCCGACGACCTGGAAACCCAAAGGCACTCTCAGAGCTGGCCGGATGCTGCGAGCTGGCGGAGAGCCAAAAATGGGGATCCCCAAAGCCCACGTGTCTGCCTTTTGTATCCACCTGGCTGCTTCACCCCACCCTCAGGTCCCAGCCACCTTCCCTTGGGTGGTGATGGGGTTGGAGTTCCCAGTGTCTTTGGCTTTGACCTGGGGTGGGGGTGGAGTCCACAAAGCCTGTATGGAATTTGCTTTGGGACATCCTTTTCCCCCTAACAATAGGAAAAACTAAACCAGCCATTTTAGTGACCTCACAATAATAATAAACCATATCATGTAGCAAGTATGTTATTTTGCTGCTGCTTTAACATATTACAACGGGGATAATTCCCAGTGTGATTTCATCTTCTCTTCTAACTTTGTTTTCCAAGATGACTCGTCATGAAGTCTACATTTCATTCATCCTGTGGACTCAGTTTTGCTTTAACATCTTGTACTTTTTCTTCAAACTCCAAATATGGAATGGTATGTGCTGACGTCATTCTCTTCTACTCAAAATTCCTAATCATCCAAGTTCAGGTTTTGCCCCACTGCAAATACTTCTGCCTGCCAAGAAGCCAATATCATCTCTGGACACCGTGAGTTGATAGTTCCCTGTTTCTGGCATTTTGAGCCCGTCTCTGTTACACACTGTGCGGGGCTGAATGCTGAGCTTCCTGCTAGCGCACTGGCTTGTGAACACTCTTCAAGGAGAGAGGCCAAGTCCTGAGCTTCCCTCCTTAAACGAGGATGTGACAGCGCATCAGGAACAGAACGAGGAGAGTGAGTTATACAAACTCAGTTTACGAACAACAGAACAGGTTGAAGGACCTTGTAGAAAACTCAGGGGCGGCGCTAGGTGAACGGAAGGACTGTCTGTGGAAAGGGGATCGGATTGCATGGATTCAGACACAAGTACTAAAAATATTAGATGCAAAATATTTCAGGTCACTGTAATGAGGAGTTTGCTTTTATACAGTTAAATTTGCCTGATGCAGGCATCTATTTAAGAGCTTACTTCTCTTCAGAGTTTGGTCAGTGTATGTTCTGTAGCCATTTGGCAGGAATATCACAAATAACTTAAAACGTCGGGTGAGTCCGGATGAGAGCCCACCTATACCAATCTGTGATTATTTAAACTGGGGATCCTGAACTCTTTATTCAGATCTTATCCAAGATTCCAGATGTGACATAAATACCCCCCCTTCCTCTCACCCCCAAAGCTTGTCTTCCCCTCCCATGTTTTCCATTATAGTCTATTTTGCTGCCGTTACCATCCCTAAAGAAAACAATTCCAGCAATTAGAGCAGTTTAGCTTAATGGGCATTTCTCCATCCAATTTTCTTTTCTAATTTATTATTTATACCAAAGAGATGTCTTGAAGACTTCTGAAACATTACTCCCTGCTCCAAAACCTTTGATGATTACCCTTTCCCTGCAGAATGACAGTCATGACGCAAAGTTATTGAACGTCTACTAATTGCTTCCACCATGCCGCGTCTCATTCATCTCATTTAACCTTCACAACAATCCTAAGAGGTATGAGCGATATCCTTATTTTACACCCGGGGAAATGTGCCCAAGGTCATTTAACAAGCCAGTGATAAAGATGGGAATCCATGCTGGTCTGATGCTAAAACCAAACGGTTAAACACTCAAATTCTCTCCAAACCATTTATCCTGGCCTTCAGAACTGTATTTTGTTCAACCTTTATACCCACTCATATTTTCTACTAGTTATTGACCCGTATTAACTTATTTCAAGTAAGTCAATCTGTTCACGATCCCCCAAATATTCCTCATATATTCTTCATATAATAGAATGACTTTCTTAACTTTTCTAAACTTTGATTTCCTCTTCTGTAAAATAAGTACACTACTACTACTTATTTTAGAGACTATTGTGAGGGTAAGTTGAAGAAAGTTTGTTTAAATTCATTCTATGGATCAGAACATAGTAAGTTTTCAGTAAATATTAGCTGTTCTTGTACTTATAATTATTATCAAAATCCCAGCAACAATTCAAAAATGCAAAACGTATGTAAAGTACATTTTAGAAATAATTACAAAGCACCACATGTCGCATTTGAACCTGGTAGATATTCACTAATACTTTCACTGTGAAAGGGATCCTGGAAAGCAGGTCCCTGAGTCACTGCTATCCATTCCCTTAAAGAGATGCTGTCTACAAAAAAAAAAAAATTCTTTGAGTAGCATTTATTTAAGCTAGGTATATCAAAGTATATTCCTGTTGTGATATTGCCTAATGTAGAGTTAGTTTCACTTATGATATAGTCACAATATTATGTATTGAATTTTAACTGAAAGTCAATTTCTGGGTATTTTGGCATTTCTCAAATTTGAAGACATATTAAGATAAAACTGAGGAGGGGCCTCCCTGGTGGTGCAAGGGGTTAAGACTCAACCTATGAAGCTGTCCACAGCCACTGCAGCATGAGTTCAATTCCCGGCCAGGGAGCTACCCACATGGCGCAGCAGACCTCTCCTGTCTCCCCGCTGCTCCCCTCAGCAGTGGATTTCAGTCCTTCTGCCTGTTCTGTTCCCCGCTTTGTCTCTGGTGAATCCTCTCACCCTCCCATGCCTCTGGCCTGTACCCCAGCTCTTGTATGCATAAATAAATAATCTTAAAAAAAAGATAAAATTGAGGAATCTTAATATTATGAAAATAAATAACAAATACATTGAGAAAAATCAGAAAAATATTTAATAAACATCTTTAGAATTAAAGTATGTAGAGGAATTACCTTCGTTATTTTAAATACTGTTTTATATAAAAAATTCTAGTATTGGGGTTAAAACGAAAGAGAAAAATAGCAACTTTTAGTAGAAGCTTTAGATTTCTGAAGCTTTTATATTTTCTCTTTTATGAAGCTTAAAACAGGAAGGATTAACTTACAAATAATGGGGACATAAAGAGACAGTAAGTAGCTTCCAAACTGCAAGGGAGGAAGATGTAGAGATAAAATGGATGGCGATTGAAATGGGAAGGATCCAAAGCAGAAAGATTCAGGCCTTATAAAGTGCAATCAGCACACTGTCTACTTTCACTGAGAGCTCAGCACAGCCTGCGGACTGCGGGATGCTAGTGAGGATACAGCAGTGGCTACGTCTACGACAAAGCTGGGTATGTTTTCATCAGCGTGAGAGGGGAATGTCTGTAAAGACCAAAAGGAATACCTGGTGGTCTTCCCTCATTGTTCTAAGTGCTCTTGAACATCAATTTCAGGATCCATCCCTGCTTCATTTACTTTGTGACTTTTATTTGGAAATGGAATGTGAATATAATTTACCCACTTTCTTTTTTTCCTATTTGACATGCCTGCTGCTTTAGACTGCATTACAGTTGGGGTGTGTGTGTGTTTATGCATGTGGTATGTATATGTGTGTGTGTATGGTTTTTTTCCCCCCTCTCTTCTTATTGGAGTTACTTCCAAGTCACAGGAAAGTCTTTGGTCTGATATATGCAAAACATATTATTAGTAAGAAAAGAGAGATTATTAGGTTACTCATGTGCTATATGTTGGAAAAGACCATCTGTAATACCTATGTCATATATGTGCCACAGAATATGATATTCACACTGAATACTTGACTAAGAAATAAGATAAAACACCCTTATTTCTTGTTTTTTAAATTCATGCTCATGAAATATAAAAGCTTTCTGGGTTGGAGGAAATCTTCATTTAAAGCAACACTTGATCTTGTCCAAATCTGTCTGCAATCTGATCAGAGATGCGTGGGATTTCATGAATTTATAAATCGAATTGGTGGACAGAGTCAAAGAAACATTTATCATGATACGCTATTTCCATTTGGACTGACATTAAATTTATCCAGGAGGACCAATTTAAATGGGTGAAACGAGCTTTTTTGAAAACTCTTATCTAAGCGATGTGTACATGACATAAAACAGTTAAACAAAATGTGTTTTTGAGTTTGGTGAACAAACCTATGGGAAATAAATTTTCTATTTGTTCTGACTTTCTAATGTGAAACAGGATGTTTTCCTTGTTCTTGGAATGACTGGACAACTCTGCTACAGATCTAATTTCCTTATAAATATTTACTATTAGGTGAAAAATTTTCATTAAAAGTAAGTGCTATTTGAGAGAATGGATAAATATTGTAACATACTCAATGAGTTAGCTTACATATCATAGAAAAAGTGCAAAATAATAGAGGATAAATTATATTGAAAAATACTTGACGTTTGCTCAATTAATCTACAAAGTTTTAATTAAATCGTGTGAATCGAGTAAGGTGCAATAGATAACTCTGAAGATATTCTTCAAGGGAAATTAAGATTAATATAAATCACACACTTGTTTATTTCACCACACAAAAGTTTTAATTCCACTTTTACCACACTAAATTAAAGACATAAAGTGTGGGAAAAATAGGCAGAGTACAGTAAAATTCTTCCAAATAATAATGCATGGGAAGGCTGTAATTGGAATGTATTTCCATGTCAAATTACCATCATACATTTTTAAATGAATACGAAAGAAATACATTGGTAAAATTTGACTCATTTTTAACTACAACTATCTGATCTAGATTGTGTCTCTATTATGGTTACCGAGATTAGATGCGCCCATTAGCTCAGAGGCACATTTGGAATCCATTTAGGGAGTTTCATAGAAGGCATTTGTCATCACGCTCATAAAGGCAATAATGTCGTGTTACAACTCCACTTGGTCAGTGTCAGCAGAAGAAGCGAATCATAACAACAATCCACTAGGATGTGTGTGTATGTAACTGAAACTTATTTTTTTGTAGTTCATTTTTGCTGGTGTCCTATATACTCAATTTTTACAATTCCTAAAAAATATTATTTTTCCTTATTTTGTGAAGAAAATTTTTACTGGATAAAAATTCAAGGTTCGAATTTTGCAAAACTTCTCTCTGATAAAGGGTTAATAACCAAAAAATAAATAAACTCATACAATATTGTAGCAAAAAAATCTGATTAAAAAATAAGGGCACAAGAAAAGAATACATATTTTTTTTTTTCCAAAGAAGACATCCAAATAGTCACCCAGAACATGAAAAAGATGTTTGACATCACTAATTACCAGGGAAATGCAAATCAATATTTAAACGAGATATGACCTCACACCTCTTAGGATGAGTGTTATCGAAAATGTAAGACTTGACAAAGCTATGGGAAATGAGAGCCCTCGTGTTCTGCTGCTGTGGATGTGCACTGGTGCAGCCTCTACGGACAAGAGTACGAAGTTTCCCAAGATCCAGCCATCCTGTGTCCGGGTCCGCATCCACAGGAATGAAAACAGTGTGTCCAAGAGAAGCCTGCAATCTCGTCTTCACTGCAGCATCATTCACAATAGCCAAGACATGGAAATAAGAGTTACAAGTAAGAGTTCAAAGGACGCGTGACTAGAGAAGAGATGGTGCAGACACCACGCAAGGGGATATCACTCAGCCATGAAAGGAAGGAAATTCTGTCCTTTGTGACAACACGGATGAGCGTGGGGCATGATGCTGCATGAAATGCCAGGCAGAGAAAGGCAGACGCTGGGAGATCAGGCCTATGGGACGGGAAAGAAGCAAACAGGCAGAAATAGGGACAGGAATGGTGGATGGCAGGGGTTGAGATGTGGAAGAAATGGGGAGATGTTGATAAAAAGATACAAATTTCCAGCTGAAAGACAAACAAGATCTGCAGCAGTTGAGCACTGGGCTGTGAAGCTGCCCGCAGCCTCTGCAGCACCGGTTCGATCCCCAGCCGCCAGGCGAGGGTCCCACATGGCATGCAGACCTCTCCTGCCACGCCTGCTGCTCCCCTCAGCAGTGTACTTCATCAGTCTGCCTGTTCTGCTCCCGCTCTGGCTCTGGTGAATTCTCTCACCCTCCCACACTTCTGACTGTACCCAGTGCTTGTATAAATAAATAAATATTTTAAAAAAATAAAATAAAAATAAAATAAAATAAAAAGATCTGCGGATGGAATGTGCATTAGGGTAACTCTAAGAATACTGTATTATACACTTGACAGTTGTTCAGTGACTAAAAGAGTAGTTCTGAAATGTTCTCACTGTTCACAGACACACACACACACAAACTAACTTTGTGAAGGCATGGAGGTGTTGACTAACCTAATTGTGCTCATCTTTTGGCAATATATATATATATATATATATATATATATATATATGTGTGTGTATCTCATCGCCCATGGTACACCTTCATCTTAGATGCTAACGACATTTCGATAATCGTTGAAAAAAATACAATTCTTGTCTGTTCATTTGATCATTGCTAATTCGGGTTTGTTTCTGTAGACTGACACTTGTCCTATTATAGGTCATTTTTTTCTTCTTCACACATCTTACACTTTTTTTTTTAATTGGATCCGAGTTATTTAAGTTTTATATTGTCGAGTGCCAAATTTCATCATTCTTTAAAGATTATTGGGCTTTTTTCCTGCCAGGCAGTGAAGTCACTGGCAGATGAAGCTGATTCCTTGCAGGCTGGCTGTACAGTCTCATCTGCACGGATTTAGAGCAGCCCGTTGCTTTCAGAGCCACCCGGGGCATGGAGGCCTGCCTACATAAGTGCCGGTGCAGACGTGTCTTGCAAAATCAGTACGTCCATGCTAGATGCAGTGTTGATCAAGGAGAACGATGTCTGGAGAGAAGCTCTTCTGTGTCCAGCTCTGTAACTGGGGCACGTGAAGCATCTTCATGAGTACAGGGACCGTCTCTTTCTGTCTAGGGCTAAGCACCCTTCCCTTGTTGGCTGGGGGATGTCCTGTCTCCCACCATGAGTGATACGCGGAGATACTGGCAGAGCATCAGGCGGTTGCCTCAGCCTGGGTGCCAGAGCTCTGGGGCCGCTGGTCACATCAGGTGCCTCGGGATGTTCTGAGAGCCCTGAGGGAGAAATGAGGACCTGGGTTCACACAAACTCTAGCCAGGACCCAGGATCCCCACTACCTGTCACTCCTACCTTCTACTCTTCCCAGGCAATGGAGGGGACCTTTCTAAAAAGCAAAATCATGGGGGCGTCTTAAGGCAGGAGCTCAGGGAAGGGCTGCCCAGACTCAAAACCAGCATTCCTTTCACTGGGGGAGCGTTTCCAGCTTTTAGTAGGATGATACTCCACCGTGGGGGCTGCCCCACACATCACAGAATGTCCATGGTTTAGTCCTCTCTCCCCAAGGTGACCCCTGGCAATGCTTCCAGACATTTCCCTGTGTCTTTTGGGAAAGTAAAATCATCCCTGATTGAGGAACAGTTTAGGGTTTGTTTAGTTCGACTAGGAGAGTATGACCAGTCGAGTGTTTCTGCTGAATCCTCTGAGCATTAGGAATTCTTTCCTTTTTATTGCCCAGAACTTTCTGCCTTCCAGCACTTTATTAGCTCTGGAAATTACATTTCTTCAAGTTCCCTGGAAATTCTTTTTCCGTTAACCTTGTAAAGTTTGCACCAATGCATTTGTGGCTTCATATTAAGCCGCAAATTCAAAGAAGAACTTTCACAGATTTCCCCAGATCGTGTGGCGCTCGCGTCCCTATTTCTGTTCATTTGCCCCGCAAATTTCCGCATCTCCTCATTCCTGCCAGAACTGCACACGCGTCTTCTGACAGCTCTTCTTGCCAAAGAATATCTGGGAGGAAAAGCAGGGAAATGTAGGACACAACTCATTTCCCCAGAGTCCTACTGCCTCCTCGACTGCTGACCAGTGTCTGAAAATAGTTGCTCTGTCTCTCGGTCCTGTTTTCTGGTTGTTTATCGGGAGGGGAAACTCGGTGCTGGTGACCTCACCTTCTCTGCCACCTTCTTCTGAGACACCCTTCTTGACCAGGTTTGTAATTTCTTCACCGTTGATTTCCTCGCTTCCTGCACCTCCCTGGGTCTAACCTGCTCCCCATTTCCATCCTTCTGCTGGGTGCTCTTGCCCGTGGGCATTAAGTAACTTCTGTATACACTGAGCCACTTCGGTTTTATTTTTTATTTTGTTTTTTTTTTACTTCTCAATTTATCTGACCTCCCAATGAGCTTCAGCGCTTTGATCACCATCCCCCTTACTGGAAAACAAACCCAAAGCTAAAACTGCACAAAACCAAAGCTCCCTTCCCGGCAGTGAACACCCTGGACTTCCCGCTGCTCTGCTGACCACATGCTTGAGTTCTCTCTGCATCCAGCCCTGTCACCCCACCATGGGACCCTGCACCCCGACACGAAGCTCTAGGCCAGCATATTCCTTTGCTGTCTGCACATGTCTGCTCTGAACTCTCAAGGGAATATGAAATGAGCTGTCAGACAAGGCGCTTTTGTGCCCCTGCTCTGAAACAGGCCCCTGGGCGCTCCCTGGCTCCACAGAGGACAACGTGGCTCATCTGACGGCCAACACACACCCTCCCCGCCTCGTGGCCTCCCTCACCGAGCGCTGCCAGTCGATGGAATCAACTGGAACTCCTAAATACCCGATCAACTCCTCCACTTCTCCCCGCCCCGGCTTCTGATTCCATCAGCTTTAGATCTCCCCGTCCAGCGCAGCACCTCCCTGAGGGGCGTCTCTCTGCACCGGCTTCTCTGTAACATCTGCTCTGCCCTCCAGCTGGCGAGGGCCTCCAAGTGCAATCCAGCCATGACTCTTGCTTACATGGATGGCTTGGGCTCCAATTGCTTTTAGAATAAAGGTTAAAATCCTTAATACGGCACACAGAACCCTGCCGTGCCTCTCTCCTTCTCTATTTGCATTCTGATCACATGGGGCTGCCTCTCAGGGCCTTGACCTGCATCCTATCAATGCCCCTTTCTCTTCTCTGTCCGCCCACGGGCTTGCATACGCTGCCGCCTCATTTTAGAGCACAGAGCCCCTCAGAACCACCTTGTCCTCCCGCGCCACAAGAAATAGACACAGAATGCATTCATTGTTTTCTCACCTGAGGTCCCAGGTCAAGTGCTAGTTCCTAAAAAATGTTTTCCTTGGACAATGTCTTTCCTTTTCATCTCTCATAGAGACGCCACACAGTCTCTCTCTGCTTGCGAGCGTGCGTGTGTGTTTGTCCTGTTAACTGTGTAATAAACTCCAAGCAAACAGCATCTTCCTTCAGACATTTCTTGTGGAGTGATTTGCACCTGGTACATGTGAGTTGCTGACTGGTGGAGCGCGTGAGGGTGGCTGAGGTCATCTCAGGGACAGCAGCAGAAGTCAAAGCCAGACAAAGGTACAAGATTGTCTATTTCAGAAGTGAATCATGTAATGAAAATATATTTAATTTTCCAATGTATCTGTGGAAAGAATTCATCTGAAGTTTCTGTGCATGTGATTTGTTTCCTGTCGAGAGTGTGTGTCTGCTGGAATAGGAGGAAGACTTGCTTAACCTTCTGCTCCTCAGGCCTTCGATGCAGCTCCCGGGGCGCATCTAACTTGCATTCAAGGAGTCGCTCTGACTCTTGCTTTGACTTCGCTTTTTCTTCGCTGCTGCTAGAAACAGTTTGGGCCTGACCTGCCTCGTAGTCTCCTGCTCTCTCAGTCTGTCGTGTGTCCCACCGGCTTTGTCTCTGTACTAAGCTGTGTTAGGCAGCTTCATGATGACTTTGCTATAAATCTTAAGTCACTTGAAGACAGAGTCTCCACCA